>NC_056750.1:326580137-326587637 GCF_019279795.1 Protopterus annectens | reverse complement strand
CTGATCTAGATGTGAATCCCTTCATGATTAGGTGGGCTATATAAAATGTTTTTCTAACCACTTTGGCCACGTGGTTGTCAAATGAGAGATTGCTATCAACTTGGGTCCCCAGGTCCCTAATTACTTCTTCTGTACTTAATGGATTTCCACCTATGTGGTAATTTGTGGGCACTTTGTTTTTGCCAAAGGGGATGACTATACATTTTTGGCATTTAGCTTGAGGCCATGGCTCTGGCACCAGTTGTCTGTTTCTATGAGGCCCTTTTGGAGGATGCTTGTGTCGGCTGGAGAGTCGATTATGGCCAGTTTGCAGTCATCTGCGAACTTGGTCAGCCACAGTCCTTCCGTGTTGGCCTGTACCTCCGAGAAATATATACCGAACAAGAGAGGTCCCAGGACTGAGCCTTGTGGGACACCACTTGTAACTGGTTTGGAGTCTGACATGGCTCCAGCAATTCTAACCATGTGGGTTCTGTCCTTGAGCCAGTTTGCAATCCATCTAGTGACATAGGGGTTTATATTTAAGCTGGTGAGCTTATCTATAATGCCCGAGTGGGTATTGTATCGAAGGCTTTTGCGAGGTCCAGGTAGGCTGTGTGGACCACCTTCCCCTCGTCAATGGCCTTGGTGACTGTTTCAAAGAAATCAACCAGGTTTAAGAGGCAGGATCTGCCCTTAACAAAGCCGAACTGGGTGGGATCCAGTGTTTGTAGGTCCCCAATATCTTTATTTATGAGGTCCATGATGATCCTTTCCATAGCTTTGCAGACCAAGCTAGTCAGGCTTATGGGGCGATAGTTTCCAGGATCCGTTGAGGCACCACCTTTATGGAGAGGGACCACTGTTGCTGTACGCCACTCTTTGGGCACATATCCTGTAGTAAGGCTGAGACTGAACAGTAGTTTTATGTTTGGGTTTAGCTCTTCTTTGAGTTCATGTAGGATGCAGCCTGGGACACCATCTGGTCCCATTGCTGCTGTGTTTTTTGCTTTGGAGAGGGCGGCTCTTACCTGAGCATCTGAGATGTCAGGGGGGCAGCACTCTGCTGGGATAGATATTTTCCCTTTGGTGGGGGGGAGTTTGCGCTGAACCTGTCAGCTAGGATGTTGGCAATGTCTGTGGGTTCGGTGTATTTTTTGTCATTTTGGACTAATTCTGAGCATATCTGGGAATTACCACCCAGGTTCCTAACATAACTAAAGAAAGCCTTGTGATTATCCTTAGTGTCCTGTGCAATTTTTCTCTCGAAGCTGGCCTTAGACAATTTTATGTGTGCCCGTAGTTTTGCTAATACTGATCAGTGATGCCTTCCCTTTTGGGATTTTGCTTTATCATTTAGTAGCTTCCTCCTTCTATTGTATAGTTTGTTTATGGCTGGGGTCCACCAGACAGGACGCCTGCCTTTGGAGGATTGGGTCTTGGTTTTATTTGGGATCGCATGATCCATGCATTCCTGAAGGTGTTCATAGAATGCGTTTATAAAGGATTCTGCGGTCTGGGCCGTATTTTCCACAGGCCCAGGGGCTTTGAAGGATTCCACCTCAGTTTTGAGGAGTGTAAAATTTGCTTTAGAGAAGTTTTTCACTGTGGTTTTCTGGGCAGGGGTGGGGTCGGGATGTGAATATCCAGTGAGATTAGTTTATGGTCTGATCTTACCAGTGAGGGATACACTTCTGGTCTGGAGCATAGAGTCCCCATGTTGGTGATGATCAGGTCCAGTATGTTTTCCCCTCTTGTGGGAGTGGTAACAAGTTGTTCCATAGCATTTGAGTTTATAAATTCTAGGAAACTTTGGGCTAGGGTGTTGGAGCTAGAGTAATGCTCCCAGTCTATGTTTGGGTAGTTGAAGTCGCCCAATATAATGGTGTTTGGAGAGACCTTCATATTTTCCAGTGTTCTCAGGAAGGCCGAGTGGGGTTCCTGGGTTTGGGAGGGTGGTCTGTAGCAGGCTATAAACTGGAAGGCAGTTTTACCCACTGTTAGTTGCACATGGATAGTCTCTGATGCTTTGTGCTTTGCCACCAACCTGGAGGTGTGGGTATCTTTGATGAATATCGATACTCCCTCCTTTTGTGGTTCGGTCCAAGTTTTGGGGCGAAAAGCATGGTATGAGGTATAACCTGGTAGTGCTGGGGTGCTCTCGGAGCCCTGAACCAGGTTTCTGTTACTGCACAGATATCGATGTTCTCCATGCTAAGGAGAGTTTCGTGCGTGCATCTTGAGGTTTAGACTTCTGGCATTGAGTAGCATTACTCTTAGTTTCTTATCCCTTGTGATACCTATGGAGGTGGGTTTGTCTTTTGAGCCTTGCCTAAAAAGGCACTATGGGGTAGCAAGAGCCTTTGCCAATATCCGAAAGCCCAGGGTGACAGGTGCAAGCCGTCCCTAGCGAAGCATCGTGGCTTGTCGAGCATATCATCCCAAGCTGACAGGCATTGGATCCCCTTTGAATGACACCAGTACTTAAGCCAATTGTTGAAATTGATCATCTTGTCTTCATATTGTGGCATCATTCTTGGTGAGGGTAAGATGCTACTCAAGGTCAGGGTCATACCGGCCTGGGCTACATGCTCAGAGAGCTCCTTTATGTCTCTTTTCATGTAGTCCAGGGAGGTACGTCTCAGGTCATTCACACCAGCATGGACAATGACTGAGTCATATTTGTACTTGCCTTGGAGTGACCTGAGTGCTTGTGTTATGTGGCGGATCCTAGCACCCAACAGGCTGCTCACCATGACCCTCTCCTTGTTCAGCCTGGTGAGTGGGACGTTAGTGTGCCTGACGATAGAGTCACCTATTACAAGTGTATCAGGTGTGTTGTTTAGTCTTAAGGGCTGTGACTGTTTGGCACACTGGCTTTGTGAGATATGTGTTGCACGTGTTTTGTTTTGGGGTAGCGGCTGCATGGGTGTCTGCTTTGGAGGTCTCTGCTGCTTCGGCAGATCTTTATTTAGAGCCTCCGAGTATGTTTTTGTGTGATTATATGTTTGGTGTGCTGTCGTGGTAGGTCTATGTGAGACTGGAATTGTAGTGAGTGTGGTTTCCTTCTCCTCCTGACTGGTTATGCCAGTACTGAGTTGAGAGAGCTTAGCCTCCAGTTTGGCTATATGGTTGCATCTCTCACATGTGTTGAAATTTGTTGAGAGGAGGAGAGGGTTGTCTGTGTACATGAGGCAGTTGTAACATTGCCTCAAGATTCCCAGATTCACCAGCTGGACCGGAGAGGAGATTGACAACTGACCTTTGGACATGCTAGAATAATATTGGGAATTCCTTAATAATTGAAAACCAGGGCCAGTGGGGAGTGAGGGTGTAGTGCTTTTAATTTTTAGTGCTGACTTATATAATTGCTTTAGTGAGCAAGTGCCAGGTAACTTAAGTGCAATGTGTTACAGGTAACTTAAATGCAAAAACGACAAACAGTAACTTTCTTTCAAGTGAAACAAGGAAATAAGTACAGTAAGCAATGCAGATATCACTAGTGATCCACAGAAGCGCTGAGAAGTCACAGATTAGGTGGAATTAGCATTCCAGGGAAATAACAAGCAAACAAACAACAAGCATATAAACAAAGCTAGATTCAGCAGGCCTGGATCTAGTCTATGCTACAGCAAACAAGGTGTACCAATTTCAGTAAGATACAGTTCAAATATTCAGGCACTATAAACCTTTAACCAGAAATTCCCAGCTCAGAAGGGCAGAGTCCAGCCTCTTCTCCCACAAGAGTGCAGACCACAAACCTTCTTAATGTAAAATAACTGGCCTGAAGCTGAAGTGCTTAAACCAGAACTAATACACTTTAAGAATAACAGACACTGGGCTCTCAATCAGCAGTTCCCAACTTAGAAGGATGAAAGCTACCTGTCCTGCCACCACAGTGCATGCCACAAACCTTCCTAATGTAAAACAACTGGTCTGAAGCCCAAGTCCTTAATCCAAAAGACTTAGAATGACAGCTAAACTTTAATCAAGTTACTACCAAGCAGTAATAAATACAATTGAATACTTTAGAGAATGCCTGGATTAGTGCTCAAGTTACACAAACAAAGCTAGATCCAGCAGGCCCGAATCCAGTCTATGCCACAGCAAACAAGGCGCACCAACTTCAGTAAGAAGCAGTTCAGATATGCATGCACTATAAGCCTTCAATCAGAAATTCCTAGCTCAGAAGGGCAGAGTCCAGCTTCTCCTCCCACAAGAGTGCAGACCACGAACCCTCTTAATGTAAAATAACTGGCCTGAAAGCCCAAGTGCTTAAACCAGAATTAATACACTTTTAGAATAACAGACACTGAGCCCTCAATCAGCATTTCCCAACCTAGAAGGATGTAAGCTACCTGTTCTGCCACTACAGTGCAGACCACAAACCCTCTCAGTGCAAAACAACTGGTCCGAAGCCCAAGTCCAGAAGGCTTAGAATGAGTTACACCAAGCAGTAATAAATACAATTGAGTACCTTTAAGATGATGCAAAAGTAAAAAAAAGTAGGTAGAAACACAAGTACAGTAAAAGCAGATGAAAGTTTTTTTTTTTTTTTTTTTTGAACAAGTGCTGAGATCAAAGAAACAGATTTGAGTGCTGAAACTAGAAAACTGGCTAGTTATAGGAAAAAAAAACTAAGCTAGAAGGCTTCCCTCCAACACAGAAGGGCATGGGGGCTCAGAAGCCTACAAATAGTCTATACCACTTAACAGGAAAGGCAGGAAACAAGCTTAAATTTTTTTTTTTTTTTTTCTGTTTTCCAGATGCTCTCTTTGTACACAGTAGGAGTGCCTGAAATCAGAATATGATCTCACTGCACTCAGTTGAGTGAGCAAATGAGATGGGCCCAGAATGAGTATCCAAACACAAATTTACAAGAGGGGCGGGGAGCTGCAAGGCCACTAAGATTAACACCAAAACAAAAACAGGGAGGGTGGGTGGGACTAACTGAAGAGCAGAGTGAAAACTTCCAGTTCAGCTAATATTCCTTCCACACAGTTATAATCAATTTAAATACTGTATTTTTTTGAAAAAAAAGCAGATAAAGGTACTTAAATTCTCTTATACGTCCAGTTGAATATAGCAAGTTCTTAGCCCACCAAAGCTGAGGTTTTTAAGCAGAAAATATTTCACACTGTACCACTTAAATAGGCAAGGACAGGAAATCAAAGAATGTGACTACCCCCACACCTGTAATTACTAGCAAATAACAAAATTCAGCAAACACTGACTAACTTCCAGTTCAGCTAATATTCCTTCCACACTGAAGAGCAGAGTGAAAACTTCCAGTTCAGCTAATATTCCTTCCACACAGTTACAATCAATTTAAATACTGTATTTTTTGAAAAAAGCAGATAAAGGTACTTAAATTCTCTTATACGTCCAGTTGAATATAGCAAGTTCTTAGCCGGCCAAAGCTGAGGTTTTTAAGCAGAAAATATTTCACACTGTACCACTTAAATAGGCAAGGACAGGAAATCAAAGAATGTGACTACCCCACACCTGTAATTACTAGCAAATAACAAAATTCAGCAAACACTGACTAACTTCCAGTTCAGCTAATATTCCTTCCACACTGAAGAGCAGAGTGAAAACTTCCAGTTCAGCTAATATTCCTTCCACACAGTTACAATCAATTTAAATACTGTATTTTTTGAAAAAAAAAGCAGATAAAGGTACTTAAGTTCTCTTATATGTCCAGTTGAATATAGCAAGTTCTTAGGGCCAAAGCTGAGGTTTTAAGCAGAAAATATTTCACACTGTACCACTTAAATAGGCAAGGACAGGAAATCAAAGAATGTGACTACCCCCACACCTGTAATTACTAGCAAATAACAAAATTCAGCAAACACTGACTAACTTCCAGTTCAGCTAATATTCCTTCCACACTGAAGAGCAGAGTGAAAACTTCCAGTTCAGCTAATATTCCTTACACACAGTTACAATCAATTTAAATACTGTATTTTTTTGAAAAAAAAGCAAATAAAGGTACTTAAATTGTCTTATACTTCCAGTTGAATATAGCAAGTTCTTAGCCGGCCAAAGCTGAGGTTTTTAAGCAGAAAATATTTCACACTGTACCACTTAAATAGGCAAGGACAGGAAATCAAAGAATGTGACTACCCCACACCTGTAATTACTAGCAAATAACAAAATTCAGCAAACACTGACTAACTTCCAGTTCAGCTAATATTCCTTCCACACTGAAGAGCAGAGTAAAAACTTCCAGTTCAGCTAATATTCCTTCCACACAGTTACAATCAATTTAAATACTGTATTTTTTGAAAAAAAGCAGATAAAGGTACTTAAATTCTCTTATACGTCCAGTTGAATATAACAAGTTCTTAGCCGGCCAAAGCTGAGGTTTTTAAGCAGAAAATATTTCACACTGTACCACTTAAATAGGCAAGGACAGGAAATCAAAGAATGTGACTACCCCCACACCTGTAATTACTAGCAAATAACAAAATTCAGCAAACACTGACTAACTTCCAGTTCAGCTAATATTCCTTCCACACTGAAGAGCAGAGTGAAAACTTCCAGTTCAGCTAATATTCTTTCCACACAGTTACAATCAATTTAAATACTGTATTTTTTGGAAAAAAAAAAGCAGATAAAGGTACTTAAATTCTCTTATACGTCCAGTTGAATATAGCAAGTTTTTAGCCGGCCAAAGCTGAGGTTTTTAAGCAGAAAATATTTCACACTGTACCACTTAAATAGGCAAGGACAGGAAATCAAAGAATGTGACTACCCCCACATCTGTAATTACTAACAAATAACAAAATTCAACAAACACTGACTAACTTCCAGTTCAGCTAATATTCCTTCCACACTGAAGAGCAGAGTGAAAACTTCCAGTTCAGCTAATATTCCTTCCACACAGTTACAATCAATTTAAATACTGTATTTTTTTGAAAATAAAAAGCAGATAAAGGTACTTAAATTCTCTTATACGTCCAGTTGAATATAGCAAGTTCTTAGCCGGCCAAAGCTGAGGTTTTTAAGCAGAAAATATTTCACACTGTACCACTTAAATAGGCAAGGACAGGAAATCAAAGAATGTGACTACCCCCACACCTGTAATTACTAGCAAATAACAAAATTCAGCAAACACTGACTAACTTCCAGTTCAGCTAATATTCCTTCCACACTGAAGAGCAGAGTGAAAACTTCCAGTTCAGCTAATATTCCTTCCACACAGTTACAATCAATTTAAATACTGTATTTTTTGAAAAAAAAAGCAGATAAAGGTACTTAAATTCTCTTATACGTCCAGTTGAATATAGCAAGTTCTTAGCCGGCCAAAGCTGAGGTTTTTAAGCAGAAAATATTTCACACTGTACCACTTAAATAGGCAAGGACAGGAAATCAAAGAATGTGACTACCCCCACACCTGTAATTACTAGCAAATAACAAAATTCAGCAAACACTGACTAACTTCCAGTTCAGCTAATATTCCTTCCACACTGAAGAGCAGAGTGAAAACTTCCAGTTCAGCTAATATTCCTTCCACAC
>NC_056750.1:326337637-326575137 GCF_019279795.1 Protopterus annectens | reverse complement strand
TTAATAAATATAAAAGCAATCTGTTTTTAATTTACTGAAATGTTTATGGCTCCCAACACCTAAACAGTGCTTCAGTCTTTGATGCTGCCAGGAGTGCTGTTCTCAGCATCCACTATATAGTCAGAATCATTTCTTTCTTTAGTACATACAGAGTTATTTGCATCAGCAACATGTTTAAAGTGTGCTTAACAGGTCTTTTTATTAGATCTGTTGTTTTTGCTACTATTAGGACTATCTGAGCATCTTTATTCTGCATTGTTTTAGTTTCTGCTGCACATCCTGCTGTTATATAACTATGTCTCTCAGTACGCAGGTGGACATCAAAGCTATGTGCTACTGGCTTTTTAGCAGCACTAAAAAGTTGGTAGAGTGTCACAGTACAGCAGGGGCTGTTTTTTTCCTTTACCCAACTGTAGTGTGATCTCAGAGATGCCATATATAATTAGCAGGGGGTGTGGGGTGTAAAGACCCTGTTGCAGTTCTTTCAGTGTTCCATGATTTGATATTTCATTTGATGTTGTGAATGTATTCCCTATATTTCTTACTTCTGCTTTCTCCATTATTGGTTTTGGATGATCCATTGTGATCAGTACTTCTTTTATTCTTTGTGGTTCATGTTTCAGTGCTTCTCAACTACCTGTGTGTTTTGATGTGTGTGCAATCCCCAGCTTAGCAGTCTTGCCTCATTATTGTACCTTTTGCTGTGCAGATCATCTCATTATTAATTCAGCCTACCAAGTAGCAAAGCATTCCATTAAATGTGGGCGTGACACTGCTGATGGTTCCTCCAGAGCAACTACTACTGGGGCAGTCCTTAGCACACCTTTCAACTGTTCAGATTTTTGCAGAATGTCCAGACTTTTGCCTCATGTTTTTGGTCTTTTCCTCATAAAATTTTTGGTTTTCTGAATTTTTGTGGAAAATCAGTGAGGATTGAATTCACTAAATAATAACAGGCATTTAAGTTTCAGGCTCCTCACATAGTACCCAATCAAAAGGCTTAAATCTAATATGTGACATTAACAAAGCTTGCTGGAGAGACAGGTTTGTTTCCCAGAGACTGCCCCATCTCTGGAATAGACTCCCCATACACGTCAAAAAAAGTATGTTGCCTACCCCTCTTCAAGCGCAACCTTGATGAGTGAATGGGTAACCACAAATTTGTCCCAGGTGTTCCACCTGTGTCCCTCATTGACAGGGGTGACAGGTGATGATTGAGGTTTCTTTTTTGGAGATATACTCTTGGCTAGGTTTGTAAGGGCCCCATAGCCATTAGCCTAGTAATCTGTTATGATCCTGTTGGAGGATTATAGAACCTATTCCTCCCATTATAACAGGAAAAAGCTTTAATTATAGACTTTTCACAGTTCCAAGAAAAGAAGGAAAATGGGGACCAATTCTAGACTAATCCCCTTTAAACACATTTCTAAAAAGTTTAAAAATTCAAGAAGCCAAATCTCAAAAACTTTTTTCTTCTTATCTTTCCCCACCCCCTTGTAATAACTTTGGACCTGAAAAATGCGTGTCTGCATATCCCTATTCATACAAAATACACACAGTTCTTAAGATTTTGTACACATTGGAGTGTGACATTTAGTTTACTACTTTGCCCCTTGTTCTATCTATTGAACCAGGGGTTTTCACAAAATACTGATCTCTTATCATAGCTTTCTGCTTCCACCAAGGTATTTTTAGATATTTATATTTAGGACGATTTCTTGATCCAAGTCACTTCTGTTCAAAAAGTTCTTCAGGACATACACTTCACAGTCAACCCTTTTCTATGTATAGCAGAACTTGCAGTTTCCTAACAGCCTACATCCAGTCCTTGACTCTTCAAATGACCTCAGCAAGAGATAATTCAAGTTATCCTATATGCCAGACTTCACATCAGGAAGCTACAGTGCTGTGGCCCCCAATCTGTTGCAAATCATAAAGAAAGACCTGCTTTGGTGTATCAGTTAGATAAATATCAATCCGTGAGTTTGTTTTCTTGTTACATTCTCTCTAAAATGTTTCTAAAAATGCTTCAAATCTTGCATAGGGGAAGGGACTTGTTCAAAACACATCAATGTTCAGACAGTTTGCTCCAGATAAGACAGGAGCAAGCACAAAAAATCAAAGATGCGAAAACTGTCATATTTGCCTTTCAGATTCTTAATCAAATCTGGATCCCAGGGCCTCTTAATATCCTAATAGACAATACTACAAACATTTGATATATTAACAAATAGGAGGTTACAAAGTCCTAGCCTCTTTGCAGACTTGCTATGATAGCTTAGGACTTTGTAGTTCATGAAAATCTTTATCTCCAAGCCGAATACCTCCCTTCAGCGCTAATTCCAATGACAGACAACATGAGTAGATACAAGCCAAACCCTTAGAAGTGAATAGTGAAATGAAAGATCTTCCTTCAGATTTTCCTTCACTGGGAAACTTCCTAAGCAGACCTCTTTGTCTCCACTCTGAATAAACAGCACAGTGTGTTTTGAACCAGAGTTTCATGCAAGAAAGCTTGGAAAATGGATGCTTTGCAGTCCTTTACCCTGGGGCAAAAAAGCTATGAGGATTTGTATGTCCATATATCCCTTAAGTACAAGCATGTAGTCTCATGTACAGGTCACAGGTCAGATGTACATTGCGAGAGGAAGATGCCTAAGCCTTTGTAGGCTGTCTAGATGTACAGTATCCTTGGATAAATCCCATAAATCAGCAATACTGCAACATCAGACATCTGTTATTGTAAATCCTTATACAGCTGTACTAGCCCTTGTTCTATATGATCCTCTTTTTATTTATTACCATTATGTTATACTGTCATAATTGTATTTTATCTAAATGGCTGTAAACTCTGCAACATTTATATGTTGTTGGAAGGTAAGTTGTCAGTCTATAGCTCTTAGGAAGGCTTGTGGTTTTCCCCTTAAAGAGAACTACATTTTTTCCCTTTTGTTAATCACGTTGGTGTCTATTCTGAATGTGCATATAAAGATTTGATGAAAGGAAGAAAGGTGTGTGGAAATATAGATTTGAATAAAAAGGAACATGACAGGAACAATTTAATTTAGTTTTTGTTACTAAATACACAGTGTTTTCAGAACAATTTAGGCAATTAGTGAAGTATCATTGGAATATTCTAGAAATAAGTAGATATTTTAATATAAAAGAAAGTGGATTTCCCATGTTTTCATACACAAGAGTGAGAAGTTTAAAATATTTCTTAGTCCATGGGAAATTCCAGCTCCCTGTTGTAAATGTAATTTCAGGGATTTCCACACAGTGCACCCTCCCTTGTGGAGGGTGCTGCTGCTGCAAGCATATTATAAGAATTTTTTGATAAAATTAATGGGAAGAAATTTACCCTTAAAGGTACTTATTCTTGTGACAGCAGAGGAATAGTTTATTGTCTGAGATGTCCCTGTAATAAAGTGTACATAGGAGAAAGTAAAAGATCATTTGGGGACAGGTTAAAAGAACATCTGAGGGACATAGAAAAAATAGGGAAGACAATCCAGTAGCCCTACATTATAACAAAGTGCATAATAGTGATGCAAGTACTTCAGAAGCAACAGTTTTAGGACAGGTTAAATTAGAATATGGCTTAAATATAAATACTAAGTTATGGAAAATGGAATTCGTTATAATTTTAAAGTTTAATACTTTAGCACCCACAGGGTTAAACAGAGAATGCCAGTGGAAGTGTTTTCTTTAATTAGCACTGAAATTAAATGGATCTAATTAAACTAGTTCATAGGTTCATAGGTAGATACTAGGCTATCTGCCCTAGGGCATTTATAAGCCTAGCCAGAGTGTATTTGGCTTCCGCCTCCCTATTAGATTAGCCTACTGTGCCTCTGTAAAGTAGGTCACAGAAGGTACCCTTTTAAGATTAGTTTACTGTGCCTCTGTCTAGCAGGGACACAGAAGAGATCCCAGGGGTGAATTTGCGATTTCCCATCCACGCGTCCAGATTTCGCTTGAAGAGGGTCAGCGAGGGGCTATGTCTAACATGAATTGGGATTCTATTCCAGAGTGAGGGAGCCTCTGGGAAATGAATCTGTCCCTCCAGCATGTCCTATTTATTTTTGTGCTGAGGTTTAGGTCCCTGGAGCATGTAGCTCTAAGGGACTTGGATTTTTTGAGGTGGAGCATGTCCATTAATTCTGGGTTTGACATGGCTTTGTACGTCAGGCATAGATCGCCTCTGAGTAGGTGGTAAGCAACTGAGTAGAGCTGGAGTTTCTTTAGTCAAGCTGCATAGGACATCTGTTTATAGCCCATGATCCTCTTGGTGAGGTACTTTTGGGGTCTCTCCAGTTGCTGCAGGTGTCGGGTAAGGTACATCCCAAAAGGGGCATTGTATTCAATTATGGGCCTGATGAGTGAAGAGTAGAGGGGCACAATGACCTCTCTTGATCTAGATGCGAACCCTTTCATGCTAAGGTGGGCTATATAGAAGGTCTTTCTAACCACTGTGGCAACGTGATTATCAAAGGAGAGATTACTATCTACGTTGGTCCCCAAATCTCTAATTACTTCTTCCGTACTTAATGGATTACCACTTATGTGGTAATTTGTGGGCAACTTGTTTTTCCCAAAGGGGATGACTATGCACTTTTTAGCATTTAGCTTGAGGCCGTGGCTCTGGCACCAAGCATCCGTCTCTGTGAGACCCTTTTGGAGGATGCTTGTGTCAGCTGGAGATTCGATTATGGCCCCCAGTTTGCAGTCATCTGCGAACTTTGTCAGCCATAATCCCCCCATGTTGGCCTGAACCTCAGAGAAGTATATACCGAACAAGAGAGGTCCCAGAACTGAGCCCTATGGGATGCCACTTGTAACTGGTTTGGATTCGGACATGGCATCTGCGATTCTGACCATGTGGGTTCTATCTCTGAGCCAGTTTGCAACCCATCTTGTGATATAGTGGTTGATATTTAAGCTGGTAAGCTTATTTATGATGCCTGAGTGGGGTATTGTGTCGAAGGCGTTTGCGAGGTCCAGATAGGCTGTGTGGACTACCTTGCCCTCATCTATGGCTTTGGTAACTGTTTCAAAGAAATCAACTAGGTTTAAGAGGCAAGATCTGCCCTTAACAAAGCCAAATTGGGTAGGGTCCAGTGTCTGGGGGCTCCCAATGTCTTTGTTTATGAGTTCCATGATAATATGCTCCATAGCTTTACAGACCAGACTAGTCACGCTTATGGGGTGATAGTTTCCGGGGTCCGTTGTGGCACCACCTTTGTAGAGTGGGACCACTGTAGCTATACGCCATTCTTTGGGTACATATCCTGTAGTAAGGCTAAGTTTGAACAGTGACTTAATGTGAGGGTTCAGTTCTTCTTGGAGCTCATGTAAGACACAGCCTGGGATTCCACCTCAGTCTTGAGAAGTGCAAAGTTGGCTTTTGAGAAATTCTTTACAGTGATTTCCTTGGCTGGGGGTGGGGACAGGATATGGATGTCCAGGGAAATTTGTTTATGGTCTGATCTTACCAATGAGGGGTTTACCTCTGGTGTGGAACATAGAGTCCCTGTGTTGGTGATGACCAGGTCCAGTATGTTCCCTCTTGTGGGAGTGGTGACCAGTTGTTCCATTGCGTTAGAGTTTATAAATTCAAGGAACCGTTGGGCGAGGGTGTTTGGGCTTTAGCAGTTTTCCCATTCAATGCTTGGGTAGTTGAAGTCACCCAATAACATAGTGTTTGGAGAGACCTTCATATTCTCCAGTGTTCTCAGGAATGCCAAGTGGAGTTCCTGTAATAGGGAGGGTGTTCTGTAGCAGGCTACAAACTGAAAGGCAGTTTTGCCCGCTGTTAGTTGCACATGGATGGTTTCCGATGCTTCGTGCAGTGCCACTAACCTGGAGGTGTAGGTATCTTTGATGAATGTAGATACTCCCCCTCCTTTTGTGCTTCGGTCTGAGTTTTGGGACCAAAATGCATGGTATGAGTTATAACCTGGTAGTGCTGGGGTGCTCTCAGGAGCCTTGAACCAGGTTTCTCTTACTGCACAGACATCGATTTTCTCCATACTGAGGAGAGCCTTGAGTGCGTGCATCTTGAGGTTTAGACTTCTGGCATTGAGTAGCATTACCTTTAGTTTTTTTTATCCTTGGGTTGTCTATGGAGGTGGGTTTGTCCTTTGAGCCTTGCCTAAAAAAGGCACTATAGGGGTGGCAAGAGCCTTGGCCAGTATACGAAAGCCTAAGGGTGACAGGTGCAAGCCGTCCCTAGCGAAGCAATGTGGCTTGTCGAGCATGTCATCCCAGGCTGACAGACACTGGATCCCCTTTGAATGACACCAATACTTTAGCCAGTTGTTGAAACTGATCATTTTGTCTTTATACTGTGGCATCATTCTTGGTGAGGGCAAGATGCTACTCAAGGTCAGGGTCATACCATCCTGGGCTACATGGTCAGAGAGCTCCTCTATGTCTCTTTTCATGTAGTCCAAGGAGGTACGTCTCAGGTCATTCACACCAGCATGGACAATGACGGAGTCATACCTGTACTTGCTTTGGAGTGACCTGAGTGCTTGCATTATGTGGCGGATCCTGGCTCCCGACAGGCAGCTTACAGCGACCTTCTCCTTGTTCAGTCTGGTGAGCAGGACGTCAGTGTGCCGGACAATAGAGTCCCCTATAACAAGTGTATTTGGTGTGTTGTTTGGTCTTAAGGGCTGTGACTGTGAGGCACACTGATTTTGTGAGATATGTGATTCGTGGGTATTGTTGAGGGGTGCCTGTTGCTTGGATATCTGCTTAGGAGGTCTTTGCTGTTTAGGCAGATTTTTATTTAGAGCCTCCGAGTATGTTTTTGTGTGTTTGTGTTGGGTATGCAGATGCAATAGGTCTGTGTGAGACTGGATTTGTGGTGTGGGTGGTTACCTTTTCCTCCTGACTGACTGTGCCAGTCTTGGGTTGAGAGATCTCTGCTTCCAGTTTGGCTGTGTAACTGCATCTCTCACATGTATTAGAGTTTGGTGGAAGGAGGAGAGGGTTGTCTGTGTACATAAGGCAATTGTAACATTGCCTCAAAATTCCCAGATTCACCAGCTGGACTGGAGAGTAACCTTGAAACTGACCCTTGGACATACCAGATTAGTATAGGGAACTGTTTTTTTACTGATCGGATTAGGGAAGGGAAATGATTTTTCACTTGATCAGGAAGGACCAATCGGGAGCCTAATATTTATGAGAAGTCAAGGAGGGTGTAGTGCTTTAGTTAGTTAGTGTTTCCTTATAAGAGCTGAGCAAGTGCAGGGCTTTAGAAAGAGAATAGAGTGATTACTTTGAGCGTTTGAACAGTTCTAAGGGAAAAAGTGAAGAGCAGACTTTGTGGAGCCTGGAATAGTTTAAACCTGTTTAGGCGGCGCTGCCAGACACTGCTCAGTGCACAAAACCATGCCAAAAGAGAGTTGTAGGGTTTTAAGAGAGAGAGATCAAGGAGTTTAGAATTGACCCAAAATGGCCAATAAAACTACAGCTTCTAGGTAGTAACCACTCCTCCAGGGACGGGCAGGCTGTTCAGTGTTAACCACTCCCACTGGTGAATACAGAGACTTCCCTTTAGCCCAAGCAAGCACTGGCCTTCTAGAAACTTCCAAACAGTTCAGAACAGCAAATCTGTAACTGAACTTTCTTAACTTTCAGAAAGTGGGAAATAAGCAAGATTTTTTTTTTCTTTTTGTTGTAGTTTAAAGGTAGCAGAGATACACAAGCAGCAAAATAATCACAGCAGTGCAATAAATGACCCCACACTTGAGTGCTAGGCCAAAATCAGGTAAAATGCAGTTTTTAGAGAAAAAAACAATTTTAAATTAAGTGCAACACAGGAAATGCAGTAAACAGGCTCTAGATGTGTTCCAAGTACTGTTACTGTTACAGATATAAACTTTAGCAAGCCGGAAAATGCCAAAAAATAGGCAGCAAAGCAGTAAAACTTAACAAAAATCAGAAGAAAATACTTAAAATCACAAAAGTGGCTCCTTTTCTTCTCTCAGCGTTTTCTCCCCTTGGTAGGTGTTTCAGCAACAACTAGCAAACCTGAAAATACGCCAAAACCATGAGGCAGCCAGGTTTTAAGAGAGACAGATCAAGGAGTTTAGAATTGATCCAAAATGGCCAATAAAACTACAGCTTCTAGGTAGTAACCACTCCTCCAGGGACAGGCAGGCTTTTCAGTGTTAACCACTCCCACTGGTGAACACAGAGACTTCCATTTAGCCCAAGCAAGCACTGGCCTTCTAGAAACTTCCAAACAGTTCAGAAAAACAAATCTGTAACTGAACTTTCTTAACTTTCAGAAAGTGGGAAAAAAGCAAGATTTTTTTTTCTTTTTGTTGTAGTTTAAAGGTAGCAGAGATACACAAGCAGCAAAATAATCACAACAGTGCAATAAATGACCCCACACTTGAGTGCTAGGCCAAAATCAGGAATTTAGGAACATTTCTTAATTTTTTCTCAGGTTTTCTGAATCTTTTTATATCATTTTAGTTAATACCCTCTATATTAACACTTTTTACTGTTTCTTTTGCATCTTCTGTCCTTTCAACATTTTTCATAAATACTTTTCAGAATGTATTGACTTCCTTTTTAGGTGATATTCTTATTATTGACTTCCTTTTTAGGTGATATTGTTATTATTGACTTCCTTTTTAGGTGATATTCTTATTATTGACTTCCTTTTTAGGTGATATTACTATTATTGACTTCCATTTTAGGTGATATTCTTATTATTGACTTCCTTTTTAGGTGATATTCTTATTATTGACTTCCTTTTTAGGTGATATTCTTATTATTGGCTTCCTTTTTAGGTGTTATTCTTATTATTGACTTCCTTTTTAGGTGATATTCTTATTATTGACTTCCTTTTTAGGTGATATTCTTATTATTGGCTTCCTTTTTAGGTGGTATTGTTATTATTGACTTCCTTTTTAGGTGATATTCTTATTATTGACTTCTTTTTTAGGTGATATTCCTGCCGCTGTTATTTTCCTTTCCAATTCTCTGTAAAACTGCTTGGGTCTTCAGTGAATTGGCTGTTTTTCCTATATCGTTTCTAAGTGTTTCCGCTAGTGATTTTTATTATTGGAGATATTAAGCTAATCTGTTTTGACGTATTTTGCTCTTATCATTTTTATCTTTCTAAAGTTTTAATAATCTGCTCCCTTTTCTATATTCTTTTAGTAGTGATACTTCTTTCGTTGGTTGCTTTATAGCTATGTTTGTCTGATTCCATGGTGGCATTCTGCTTCCTTCCATTCCTTTTTTTGTGATAGCACATTATCTGTTATCAGTTAACTGCACAGTACTATATTCGTTTATTTAACATTTGTTTACCGGGAAAGTCTGACTTGGAACGAGCAAATTTTCAGTGGAGGCCCAGGGAGAAATGTTCCAGAAGCAAGTTTTTGTAATGTGGGAGGAAACTGGAGTACCTGGAGGAAATCCACATGAATGCAGGGAGGACATGCAGACTCCACACAGAAGGCATCCCAGCTGAGAATCGAACCAGAGAACCTCTTGCTGTGAGGCAACAATGCAATCTGCTGCACCACTGCACTGTCCATCAGAATATTCTGTTTATATCTGTAACATCACAAAAATTTCTCTTAATGGTCCCAGTTAAGGTGTTCATCTGTTTTATCAATCTTCTAACACTTTTGGAACCATGCAGGAGTGTCTTTTTTCTGCTTTGTTGCTTGTGTTATATTTAGAACTATTGGCAAAGAAAATAACCGACTCAGAAATTCAAGGATATAATTGGCATGGTAATCAACAAAAGTTTGCTATATATGCAGGTGATATTATTTTGTACCTGACAAAACCAGAAAAGGACATTTCAGTGTTGTGGAACATTGTGAGACAGTTTCAGGTATTTTCAGGATGTGATATTAATGAAGAGAAAACAAAATCAATAGCTGTAAATTGTATACCCATGAACAAATTAGTTCAACAATACCCATATATATATGGGGATGTGATACAATTAAGTAGCTAGGAGTATGGGTTAAAAAGGGATTATGTTATGGCAGCTAAGGATATGTGGTCAGAGACTAAACAAACAATAATACAAAAACAGGGAAACTAGAAGCTCTGTTGTATGCGTATGGATAGCAAGATACAAGCAGTGAAAATGCCTTTAGTCTGTTTAATTTTAAACACAGGTCAGTCATGTTTTTATCAACCAGGTGAAAAGCTGTGGATAACAATTAATAAAGAGTTAAAGGATTTTATCTAGCAAGGAAAGAGAGCAAAAGTCAAGTGGGATAAGCTGATCCTGCCAACAGAGCAAAGTTGCTTGGGATGACCTGATTTGGAGGGATATTTCTGAGTACACAGTTAAGGCTCCTACACATAATACAAGCAGAAAGCTAAGGGATGATGATGAAAAAGGGGTGGGGGGTGACTCAAGAAGTAAGAAGAGACTGGGATTTTGGATGCAGATGCTTAAGGAGAATAACAGTAGCCTCACAGAGTATTATATTCATAAAGTAGCAGAAAGTATCCTAAGAACTAAGCCAAAACAGGAATGGAGAAAGGATTATTTTCTGATAGGGATGACTGCAATTAGGAGTAGAGAGAATAGACAAGAGGGGGCTGGAATTTACTGGAGAAAATGCCAAGGAACTAAGGCATTGAAAGAAAATAATTAGAGAGGGGAAGGTAGTAGAATGGGAAGAGGCCCAGAATACCTCTGGACTGCAGGCTAGAGATTGCCTTTCCTATAAAGGATTAATATCAGAGTATAGGCAAAGAGAAAGGAATAAAGGAGTCCTAAGTGAAAGACCAGCACTGGTAGAGTTTTAGTTGAATCTAGACTAGAAGCTGCCATTAAAAAAGGGATAATTAGTAGTGCTTATAAAACATTGCATGATAACTATAGTAATCAATCAGAGAAGGTTAGAAAGGATTGGGAAGTGAGACAGGATAATCAGTTCACAAAGAAACAATGGAGGATATATGTATGGCTCTCAAATATGAAATAAAGTCTAGAAGATTTAGTGTTTTTGCTTGGAAGTATTTGCATAGGTATTTTATATCCCAAGCAGATTCCAAATAATTTTTCCTCAGATGGATTGTAAATGTTAGACGTGTGATGGGGAAGAAAGAGGTAGTAGGGAATATATTTTTTGGGAATGTAATGAGTTGGCAGACTTTAAAAATTCTGTACAAACTACTCTTGTCAGAAATATTAGATGAGCAAATTGATGTAACCAAGGAAATTATATTTTTTAACTTTGGTACAGGATCTGAATTGCCTAGACAAAATAAGGCCTTGATGAATTTAATTCTGGTGGCTGCCAAAAAAACAATTACTAGAAATTGGAAATCAAAGTTTAAACCAGCTGTATTAGAAATAGTGAATATAGCAACAGAGTTAAAGGAACTTGAAGTGGGGTGTTTAGAAAAGGGTAGGAAAAAATTACATAGAAAGAAAATGGGAATTGTTGGAACAATTCATGTATAATAATGTTTTGGAAGAAGAATGAGGTTTAAGGGAAGACAGAAGTTGAATGAACTATGTAATGTTTGGTTGACAATGACTGTATAGATGCTTATTTGTGGTGCATAATATTTACAACTGAAAATATGTCCATATTTTATGTTTTTATTTATATAATGTATGATTTTCTGTGTCATAAATGATAATTCAGTACAGATGTTTGTCTTATTTATTTTCTGTAGTCTCTCTTGCTTATCTGTTTTAAGGTATCTGTCCATGTTTATTAAATGAAACTGCTCTTCCATTAGATCATTGTCCTCTTAGCTCAGAGCATCCTTATTGCTCTGTTTCCCTGCTGTGCAATCCTAACTAGACTTTCAACTAAATCTCCTGCAAAAGGCTCTGAATTTTTATTTTATAGTTTAGCTTTTCTAAATGTGTCCTGCTGTGTCTGTTGTGGCATTTTCTCAGGATTCATTGAGTCATCATTTTGGGATCTTGCCAGTAATGGAGTCTCTGCACTAAACCCTTCACTTCTCAATCTGTCACTTCAGTTTCTTGTTGCCTTTTAATAACATAAATTTATTCTTTCTCAGTTCGTTCCACTTTTGTGATTTTATAAAAGCTACCATGTGCAAATGTATGTATGCAATGATCATACTGATGAGTGCAACTTTCTTTTTTCTGCCTAAATATTGCATTATGTAAGATCTCTTTTTCTTTCCTAAATCTTTGTTTCATGGGTTCATAGGTGTGTACTAGGCTAATGGCCCTGGAGCCTTTACAAGCCTAGCCCAAAAAAATTGCCCAGGCGCCGTGCCACTTGATGTTAGTTCACACTGCCCCTATTCAGTAGGGCAACTGGAGTGATCCCTGGGGTGAACTTTCTGTTACCCATCCACTCATCAAGATTTCTCTTGAAGAGGTCCAGCGAGTTTCTCTGTTTGACATGAATGAGAAGCTTATTCCAGAGTATGGGCAGTCTTTGGGAAATGAAACTGTCCCTCCAGCATGTTGTGTTAATTGTGGTAATGAGATTGTGATCTCTGGAGTGTGTGGCATGGGAGGATTGGGATTTCTTTAGGTTTAGCATTTCAAGTAGAGCTGGGTCGGACATGGCTATGTAAGTCGAGCAGAGATCATCTCTAAGTAGACAATAAGAGACTGAGAATAGCTGAAGTGTCTTGAGTCGGTCCATGTAGGGCATGTGTTTAAGGCCTAGGATCTTTTTTTGTGAGGTACCTTTGTGGCCTCTCCAGCTGTTGTAGGTGTCTGGTCAGGTACATGCCAAATGGGGCATTATATTCCGTGATTGGTCTAATGTGGGATGAGTAGAGAGGGATGATAACCTCTTTCTTCCTGGATGCAAAACCTTTGGTTATAAGATGTGTCACATAGACGGACTTTCTGACCACAGTGCCAGTGTGATGGCTGAAGGTGAGGTGGCTGTCGACCTGGGTGCCCAGATCTCTTATGGGCCCTTTCAGTGTTCAGTGGGCTCCCATCACCGTGGTAATTCGTGGGAACTGAGTTTTTTCCAAAAGGGATGATAACACATTTTTTGGCATTAAGCCTCAGGCCATGGTTCCAAAACCAGTCATTGGTGTCAGAGAGGCCCTTTTGTAGGATGTATGCATTACTTGGGAAGTTGATAATGACTCCTACCTTGCAATCATCAGTGAACTTGGTCAGCCAGAGTCCTTCTGTGTTGGCCTGCACTTCATGGAAGTAGATGCCAAACAGGACAGGGCCCAGGACCGAGCCCTGGTGGACTCCACTCATGACTTTTCGACAGTCTGACTTATAATCCACCTAGTGATGTAAGGGTTGATGCCTAGTTTCCTGAGTTTATCAATGATACCTGAGTGGGGAATGGTATGAAAGGCCTTTGCCAGATCGAGGTAGGCTGTATACACTGCCTTACCCTCATCCACAGCCTTGGTGACTGCCTCAAAGAAGTCAACCAGGTTCTGCAGGCAGGATCTCCCCTTGACAAAGCCAAACTGTATGGGGTCAAGAGTTTGAAGATTGCCTATATCTTTTTTAAGCAGGTCCATGATGATGCGCTCCATAGCTTTGCATACCAGACTCACTCATCAGGCTAATGGGGTGATAGTTACCAGGGTCTGTAGTTGCTCCCCCTTTATGGAGTGGGATGACTGTAGCAGTGTGTCATTCATTAGGGACATATAGCCTGAGGTAAGGCTGTGATTGATCAGGGCACACAGATGTGGTGCCAGTTCATTTTGTAGCTCATGTAGGATGCAGTAGGGATATTATCAGGTCCCATGGATGCTGTATTCTTGGCTTTGGACAATGCAACTTTTACCTGTGCCGCAGAAATGGTGGGTACCAGGCTTTCTTCTGGTATTGTGATAGGGCCCTGGGGGGGGGGGGGTAAAGTTGGAACTGAATCTGTTAGCCAGTATGTTGGCTATATCTGTTGGCTCAGTATAGGAAGTGCCATTGTGCAGTAACTTGGAGGTTTTTGATATAGCTATAGAAACTTTGTGGTTGTTTTGTGGTGGCCAAGCGTTCATAGCAACGTTACTTTTTGATCATTTGATGTAACCTACTAAAACACCAATTCTCTCTAACCTCATTTCACCATACAATAACCTGAAACATCTACGTTCTTCAAACAAACTACTGATCAATACTACTAAACCCAATAACTCTGCAGGTGACTGCCTCTTTTCCAACTCTGTTGGAAAAATATGGAACAAACTACCCTCTACTATCTCAACTTTGACCTCTCTCCCACTTTGTAAAAGACAACTGAAAATGTATCTCAATAAACACTGGCTTTGCTCTTGCACTAACCCAGAATAACTTTCCTTCTTCCTCCCTCTCTTTTCTTCTTCCATCGTTCTTTTTTTCTATTCTCCCTGTTTCCTTGACAGCTTTCCCTTTTCATAACATCTATGTAGATATATGTTTTCACATATATACTGCATGACTATTGTAATCCACAAAAAAAAAAAAAAAAAAATTTTTTTTATTACACTTTTTGGTTTTTGCTCCTATCATAATACCTGTAATAACTTGTATTATCTGCTTCTGTTTATAAATTATAACCTTGTATTGCCGATCTCTGTTTAAACTTGTAATAACCAATGGAGCTTTTCTCCCTAGGCCTCTACTGAAAATGGACATGTATATCCAGCTAGACTAGCCCGGTCAACAAATGTAAAATAAAAATAAAATACATTGTTTTTGGTGTCAGCTGCAATTCTGCCTTCATAGATGGCTTTAGAGGATTTGATAAGGGATCTCAGCTTTTTGTTGAGACTGATAAGGGAGGTGTCCAGTCTTGTGACTTTATTTTTTCTGCAACAGTTTCTTCCTCCTGTTGTAGAGTTTATTGATGACTGTGGACCACCAGATTGGCTTCCTTTTTTGGAGGAGAGCGTCTTAGTTCTATTTGGTATGGCAAGGTCCATGCATTTGTGTACATGCTCATACAGTGTATTGGTGTATGATTCTGCAATCGTGCAGCTATTTTCCATTGACATGGGTGTCGAGAACTTAGCCAACTGTTTTTAGGAACCCAAAGTTGGCTTTAGAGGTGTTTTTCAGGGTGGTCACCTTAGCAAGGGTTGTAGGTGAGATGGAGATTTCTGTGGTGATCAGTTTCTGATCAGATTTAACCAAGAGGAATTGACTATAGGTGTGGAGCAATGGTCTCTCATATTGGTGATAACCAGGTCGAGGATGTTGCTTCTTCTAGTGGGGATCAGAATGAGCTGGTCCAGGGCATTGGAATTGATAAAGTCCAGAAAGCATCGGGCCTGTACATTAGTACTTGAATAGTTTTTTCAGTTGATGGATGAGTAGCTGAAGTCACCCAGTATGAGAGTATTGGGTTGGACCTTGATAGACTCCAGGGTGCTTAGAAACTTGGAGTGAGAGTGTAGGGACATGTTTGGGTTTTCTGTAGCATGCTATGACTTCTATAGCCATCTTACCCAGTGTTAGTTGTACCTGAAGTATCTCAGATGCATTATGCTGGGCTACCAATCTAGAGGTGTGTGTGTATCCTTTAAAAATATGGAGACATCACTGTGTTTGGAGCTTCCAGACGTATTCTGGATATAGAATGACTTGTAGCCTGGGAGCGCAGGGGTGCTTTTTGCCTCTTTAAACCAGGTCTCCATTACAGCACAGATGTCATTCTCCATTTTGAGGAGAGCTTTGAGCGTTTCCTTGTGCAAATTTTGATAACCACTGTTTTTTATTCTTGTTGTAGCACTTCTTCAGTAGCATCTTTTTCCATAAATTCTAATGTTTCTTTATTTAGGTATTGTTTTGTTCTTATGTACACTATGAAAGATCTAAAGTTTTTATTTACAGCTTTGACAGATTTTCTGATGCATTTGCTTTTTTTTTTGTTTTTGTTCTCTAACTTTTTATTATGCTTGCTGTATAGTAGCTTTAGTGCAGAAATTCTGTGTTTGTTACGTAACAGCAACAATACATATTCTGTCTTCCATATTCTCATCAGTCCACTTTGTTGTCTTTATGCTTCTTGCGTGACCGGTCAGTTTTGTGAACTGCTGCTTCCTTCCTCCACAAGAAGCCACTTAAAGCATGGCCTAGTTCTCTGCAGTAGGAATGATTTCATGTTATGAATATTCTGTACATTTTATCCAGTCCTGGTACCAGAATTTACACCTGGAGTGGGCATTTTTCCCCTGATACTTGTGCACCCACTCATGTTTTTTTTTAACTTGCCTTTCTTCATGGTATATAGATTGCAGTCTATATATCAGTATTGTTTTGTCTACCACATGTAGGTATTTACCAAGACAGGAGGATGAGTTAGGTTACAGCAGTCTTAGTCCCCTTTTCTTGCTGATTCCATCTTTCCATTTGGAAATTGTTGTAATTTTTTCCATGGTGAATAAAATAGTCTGTAACAGTATATTCTTGGTGAGATTTTATAAAACAAGACCCACCATTTAGTCCTACTTGTCAAAGTGTGAGGATGAATTCTATTGTGTTTTATATGAGAAATGAAAAAAAGAAATACAGTAGCAAATTAAAATCTACCAGAGAAGATTATTCTTTTTGAAAATGTCTCCAATACTACATTTTAGTAGTCCAAAGCTTAAGGATTCAGGTTTATTCTGCTAGTATCTATTGCAAAGTATTTTTCTAATGTCAGTTTTGTAAGAACCATTTTTATATGAATTGTAAACATTTATATATTCAAGAACTTGAATGTTATTACATACTGCTTTTAAATAACATGACAGTATAAATACTTCTTACTAATTTGAACTAACGGCAGTAAGGGAGCTTTTATCCCATAAGCAACACATGCAGTAAAATGTCATCTTTTCATCAGTAAATGGGTAAAAACATCAAAACCAAAGATGGTTTTAATGAACTGAATGTTAAATTTGCTGTGGTGTGGCCATTTGTCATGTGATCAACTATGTGTGTCTGTTAATGTTCTATCCGCAGTTTCAAAAATAATTGGGCTGTTAGTGAAGAATATATTCTAAATAAATAAATAAATTCTAGAAAGCAGATAGGCACTACACTTGAATAAATATAGATACGGTATCCATTCAGAAGCTCGATTTTTCAAAAAGTCGAATTTCATATTGTAAACACCGTATGACTGACTTTTCGAAAAATCAAACTTCAGAAAACAATCTGTTTTTCCAGGGCAGCAAGACCCTCTGCACCCCCACACCCCTGCATATTTTATATATATACCAACTCTGAGATCACACTACACTGGGGAAAAAGGTAAATTCCTGATCCCCACTGTACCATGATCTCCTTTCAAAAGTTTTTATTTTTTGAAAAGTCAATCATATTGTCATATGGGGTCTGATTTTCTGAAGAGTCGAGCTTCTGAATG
Source organism: Protopterus annectens (assembly GCF_019279795.1). Lineage (NCBI taxonomy): Eukaryota > Metazoa > Chordata > Ceratodontiformes > Protopteridae > Protopterus > Protopterus annectens. The sequence continues at coordinate 326,557,813 of NC_056750.1, read as the reverse complement.
GGACCCATATATGCGCACACTTTATCGAAGTGAAGCTTGTTTTTTTTCTGTTTACTTTTTTTACAGTGAATGTCTGTTTTGCTGGTTTTGCTTTTTTTATTTCTGGTATTTTTATCCATTGCAACTGAGTTAATCTGGTACATTATTTTTTTTTTTATTAAAAAAATAATAGAGATGGTTTCCTGATTTTGCTATTAGTATAAATAATTGCTACTGTTCAGTAACTTAAATGTGAGCATATTATATTCTCCTTTAAATATCATAATGCAAGATATTTGATACCAGTCTGCTCAACTATTAGTAGTCTGAAACCATAGGAAAAATAAACAGCACCATAAACTAGAGAACTGTATGGTATACCTACTGCAAAGTATTAATAATCATGCAACAAGTAAGTGAAAATGGCTTGTAAGTAAACATCTTAGATATCTAAACAGTGGGAACCATTTATACTTTGTGCATTATTTCCTGTAGTATAACTGCCATCCTGTATTCAAATATCAATACCTCTTCTTATTTGTCAATTCAAATATAAGAAACCAGTAAATATCTTATAACCTTTTCTAAAACTTTTATCCTGATCCATAATAGGAGGAATGTTCAGGATTCACATTTGTGAATATTTACAGGACATTAGGAATAAAAACCATAAAAGCACATGGATGAAGCAGATACTATTAACATCTCACCTATAAATATGCTGATTACAAGTCTGCTCTAAACTGTTGAGATACCATCTAGCTACATACTCTATCTAAAAAGTAAGACAAATGGCATCCATCTGCAGAAGAATTAATAATCTGAAAAATAGTAGTGGAGCATATCAAATAATAAGCCAGAGTCCCATGCAGGTAGGAATTTCAGATAGTATATTTTAAGTTGTTCAAAGACTGTTTGTAGATAAACATCTTAAGCACCTAACGAAAATGCACAAAACACACAAATCAGTCACCTTTGAGCTGGCACTGACACCAGAACTTACAAAGGGTGAAATCAGACTAAAACTTCACCAAGGCAAACTGTACCTTCTTAGGTGAAGGTATAAATGTATTCCAAGCCCCACCCCCAGCTGGAAGTAGTAACTGCACTGAAGCCTACACTAAACCCCTGTACAATCACTTGCATAGGTGTATAGACTTGGGTGTACCAGAAAGAATCAAAGCCAGAGCCACAAGTACAAACAAGCTACCATGGTGGACATCCAGCATCAACTAAAAAGTCTTTCGTCTTTTCCCGGTTAGGGGTCGCCACAGAGGAACTCCCGTTTGCTAATGACTGGCAGTGGATTTTTAAGGTGCCGAGTTGCCAGCCTGATGCCCAACCTTCAAAGAAGGCACGCCCATTCACGCACGCACCTACCTGCATGTCTTTAACATCACTTGACTGCGGGGAGAACATGCAGACTCCACACAGAAGGTGCTCCAACCGAGAATCAAACGGGAAAACCTCTTGCTGTGAGGCGGCAACACTAACCGCTGCACCATCGCGGGCTGGACATCCAGCATCAACAAACTTCACAATAAACGCAAAAAGTTGCTGTCCAAGAAAACAAAGGCAAGGCCTCAATGATAGAAAAGCACCCTCCTCAGCCTCAACAGGCAAATAAAAACAACTTGTCAAATCCTCTAAGGGCTTCTTTGAGAAAAACTTAGCAAGCACAGCCAAAGATAATCATAAGGCATTTTATAGCTATGTACATAGCCTAAAAGGTAGGACCCAAGCATGTGGAGAACTAATGACCAACGGTATCACACACACTGACCCCACAGAGATAACAAACCTACTGGTGGATAAGTTTGCCAAAGATTTCACTCCCTTATCCCCTCCAAACGTATCACAAACCTTCCCCCAACACCCCCCCTACATCTCTGAAGAGCAGGTCATCAAAGCCTTGTTCAAGGCAAAAAAACACAGCATCTATGGCCAGCTGTCTTCTAAACAGGATAAAACATGAACTAGCATCACCATTAAGTACCCTTTCAATCATAGCCTAACCCCACAGGCTTTGCACCTGAGAAATGGAGAACATCAACAGTTATTCCCCTCCACAAAGGGGGCCTAGCAACAGACCAAGAGAATTACAGATCCATAAGCCTGCCGGCCTCATCTGTTAAACCACCGAATATATCATTATGGACCTCATAAATAAAGACATAGGCAACCTCCAAATCCTGGATCCTACCCAATTCACCTTCATCAAGGGCAGATCCTGCCTCTTAAATCCAGGGCCATTGACAAAGGCAAATCTGTGGACACAGAATACCTCGACTCGGCAAAGGCTTTTGGCACAATCCCACACTCGGGCATTACCAATAAACTTAGTAAACTGAATGAAAACCCCTTTGTTGTAAGGTGGGTTGCCAACTGGCTCACAAACTGGAAACACACTATCAAAGTTGGTGACTCCACCTCAACCAGCAGACCTGTCACCAATGGTGTTCCACAGGGGTCAGTGCTGTGCCTCCTACTGTTTGGTATCTACTTCTCAGAAGTTCAGGCCAAAACTAAGCGGTTGTGGCTGACCAAGTCTGTGGACGACTGCAAACTGGGTGCAGTTCTCGAATCCCCAAATTATGTCAGTATACTGCAGGAGGGTGTTATGCAGACCAACGATTAGTGTCTTGGTCATGGTGTCAAACTGAATGCAAAGAAATGCATCATCATTTCCTTCGGTGCAAACAATGTTCCTTCACACTATCAATTTAACAACAATACCCTAAGTACCCATGAAGTAGTAAGGGATCTGGGATCACAAGTTGACTGCAACCTTAACTTCAACCACCATGTGTCTACTGTAATAAGGAAGACTTTCTACGTAGCACATGTGATTAGTAAAGGCTTCGCCTCAAGAGCAAGAGAGATTATACCCCTCTAAACTCGGCACTACTCTGACCCATAATTGAGTATAACACCCCATTCGACATGTGCAGTACAAAATGCGTGCAACAATTGGGGAGACCTCAGAGGTTTCTAATAAAAAAGATCAAGGGACTCCAGCACATGCCTTACACAGACCAAATAAGTCCCTGTCACTATACTGTGTATCATACAGACTTCTTAGGGGTGACTTATGCCTGGCTTACAGAGCAATATCAGACCCAAACCTAATGAACCTTCTGCATATCCTTAAACCAAATGGGACTAGGGCTACCAGTTCCAAGGACCTAAATATGGCCTGTGACTTAAATAGGACATGCTGGAGGTACATATTTGTCTCCAGTGACTGCCGCGTCTTTGGAATAAGCTACCAATTCATGCGAAACAGAGCACCTCTGTGACTCTGTTCAAGAAAAACCTGGACGAGTGGATGGGGCACTGTAAATTCTTACTCAGGATAGTGCCCACAACCCTCCTGGACATGGGCAGTCATTACTAAATGCAGTCGTGGGTATTGATTAGCATTTCTATGGTATTGCATTGGGATGAAATGGCTAGGCCTGAAATGATCTCAGGGTTGACAGCCTAGTAATCTGCTAGGAACGTTTGCTGGATATTAAATGAACTACAGTAAACATAGCTGTTAAATATTCAAATAACTATGTCTGTATTATTAATATTCTGCCCACAAACCTGTTTTGATATTGTGAAGATAATAAGACACAAGATATTCAAACTAGATATAAGGCAAATGACATCTTTTTACTATACGCTAATAGCTTAAGACAGCAGGGGTAGTACGCCCAAGGTAGTAGACTGGAACTGCTTAATTTACCGACACTGTAAAATATTAACCAACCTGTAGTACTTCTTACGGCGTTTCCCGATTAGGGGTCGCCACAGCAGATCATGTGTCCACTCATGATTGGCAGTGGAGTTTTACAGTGTTGAGTTGCCAGCCCAGCACCCAACCTTCCACAGAAGGCACACATACATGCACACTCTCACCTAGGGCCAGTTTAGAGTGTCCAATCTACCTACAGCATGTCTTTGGGATGTGGGAGGAAACCGGAGTGCCAAGAGGGAACCCACGCAACCACAGGGAGGTCATGCAGACTTTGCACAGAAGGCACCGCAGCCAAGGATCAAACCGGAGAACCTCTTGCTGTGAGGCGGCAATGCTAACCGCTGCACCACCGTGGCCGCCCGTTAACCAACCTGTAGTAAGTAGCTAAAAACCAGAAGTCAGCAAGGGTGGTGGAGTTGAGCTTATGGATACTGTGGATTTTGTCTGTAAGATGGAACAAATGTTAGATTCATTTTATGGATTTATGTCCAAAATAAATATAGTGTATGCTGAAATTGCTTGTTACTTGTATGATTTACTAATGCAGTACTCACAAGTTTAAGTAAAAATTAAGGACCAATTTATCCTGACTGTTTTTAGGATACCTAAATTACATAAGAGCATACATGACTCTCCCCTTAGACCCATTGTATCTGTTGCTGCTGGTGGGTCTAGCACAGAAACTTTTGCATTATTTTATAGATAATAAACTAAAATAATTTTTTGAAGGTAATTATATGGTCCTAAAAGACTTGTGGCACTTTTTGACGCAACTTTCTCTGGTGCCTTATTCAACAGATTTGATTTTTGTTACTGTAGATATCATTGATATAGGAATGCAATGGTTCATGGATTCTATTATCAATTATCCAAAACTGTCCAACACTGAAATAAAAATGTTGCGAATTCACTGACTTAATTTTAAGAAATATTTTTTTCTTCTTTTAAAGGTGAATATTTTCAACAAATTTCAGGCATATCCCAAAGACATGCTGAAGGTGGATTGGACAGTCTAAATTAGCCCTGCATGTATGTGTGTGTGTGTGTGTGTGTGCCTTCTTTAGAATGTTGGGTGCTGGGCTGGCAACTCAACACCGTAAAACTCCACTGCCAATCATTCTGCGGACCATTGTCCCACGGTGGCAACCCCTAATGGGAAAAGCCAAAAGGAAAAGAAGAAGCCATGGGGGCTGCCTTAACACTTGTCTATGCTAATATTGAGATTTAGATGAATTTCTGTTATATCTAATAACTACTACATCTTTTTTGAGACTTGCACATAGTATAATGGTGAACAGTTGAGATTTGTTGGATGTAAAGATTTTTAACGACCCCTCACTCTTTTGATATTCTTCGTGTTTCACTCTTGCAGTCATTACATTTGGATTATCTGCTTGCAGTAGCCCTTAGTCGGCCTGATTAACAAAGTCTTGGGTCCTGCATCGGTTGCTGTCCCTTTTTCCATGATGTTTTTGTTTTCACTCAACCATTTTTCAAAAACATATTTTATGAAATACATATTTACAGTTTAATAGTTGCCATTCTCATAGACAGAAAGTTAACATGGTTATGGGCCAGATGGTTTGAAAGTGAGATGCACAAGCTTATGGATTTATTTAAAAAGAGGGACTGTCTAAATCAACATTTACTTTCTGTAGCTCAGGAAGTCAGTGCTGGTAAAAAAGGACAAATTTATTTCTATTTTGAAACATAGGTTCATAGATAGGTACTAGGCTATCGGCCCAAGGGCCTAAGTAAGCCTAGCCAACAAGGCTCCCTGGCTTACACCATCCAAGAAAGTTATTTTCCTGTGCCCCTGTCAAACAGAGCCACAAAAGGGATCCCTGGGGTGTATTTCCTATTTTCCATCGACTTATCAAGATTTTTCTTGCGTGCTAATGAGGAACTTTGCTTGACATAGATGGGTAGCTTGTTCCAGATTATGGGAAGTCTCTGGTACAGGAATCTATCCCTCCAGCATGTCCTGTTTATTGTGGTGACAAGGTTTAGGTCCCTAGAGTGTGTAGCTCTGAGGGATTGGGATTTCTTTAGGTGTAGCATGTCCAACAGCTCTGGGTTTGACATAGCTTTATATGTTAGGCAGAGATCACCTCAGAGCAGACGATATGCTTCAGAGTAAAGCTGGAGTTTTTTGAGATGGTCAGTGTAGGTCATCTGTTTGAGGCCAGTAATCCCTTTTGTGAGGTACTTCTGTGGCCTTTCCAGCTGCTGCAGATGTCTTGTGAGGTACATTCCAAAAGGGGCATTGTACTCTATAATGAGTCTAATGAGTGTCGAGTAGAGGGGAAAAATGACCTCTTTTTTCCTAGATGAGAACCCTTTTGTGATTATGTGTGCCACATAGAAGGATTTCCTGACTACTGTGGTGATGTGATTAACAAAGGAGAGACTACTGTCCACCTGGGTCCCGAGGTCTCTTATCACACATTCGGCATTAAGTAGACTACCACCTATGTGGTAGCTCATGGGTACAGAGTTTTTACCAAAGGGGATGACACTGCACTTTTTGCCATTGTGCTTTAGGCCATGGTTCTGACACCAGGCATCTGTCTCAGTGGGGCCCTTTTGTAGGATGTCCACATCATTTGGGGACTCAATATGGCTCCTAGTTTGCAGTCACCTGCGAGCTTTGTTAGCCAAAGGCCTTCTGTGTTAGCCTGTACTTCAGAGAAGTAGATACCAAACAGGAGAGGTCCCATGACTGAACCCTGTGGTACTCCACTTGTCACTAGTTTGAAGTCAGATTTGGAGTCTGCAAATTTTACAGTGTGGGTTCTGTCATTGAGCCAATTGGCAACCCATCTTGTGACATAGGGATTTATACCTACTTTAGTGAGTTTAGCTATAATTCCAGAATGGGGAATGGTGTCAAAAGCCTTGCCGAGATCAGGATAGGCTGTGTGAACCACCTTACCCTCGCCTACAGCTTTGGTGACTGCCTCAAAGAAGTCGATCAGGTTCAGGAGGCATGATCTTCCTTTCACAAACCCGAACTGTGTGGGGTCCAGAGTTTGGAGGTTACCAATGTCTTTGTTTGAGTTCCATGATGATACGTTCCATGGCCTTACAGATCAGACTCATCAGGCTAATAGGGTGATAGTTCCCGGGATCAGTGGTGGCTCCCCCTTTGGGAGTGGAATAACTGTTGCTGTGCACCATTCAGTGGGCATTAAGCCTAATGTGAGACTATGATGAACATGGTGCTTAGGTGGGGAGCCAGTTTGTTCTGAAGTTCATGTAAAACGCAGCCTGGGATATTGTCCGGTCCCATGGATGCTGTGTTTTTGGCTTTAGACAGTGCAGCTTTTACATGTGTAGCTGTGATTACAGGGACTGTGCATTCTTCCTGTATAGATATGGGCCCTTTAGGGGTGTGGGGGGTAAAGTTAGCACTGAACCTATCTGCCAAGGCATTGGCAATATCAGTTGGTTCTGTAATTTTCATGCTGTTGTGCTGTAACTCAGAGCAGATCTGGGTGTTGCCATTGAGATTCTTGACATAGCTATAGAATGCTTTGTGGTTGTCCCTAGAATCAGTGGCAATTTTGTTTTCATAGCTAGCTTTGGAGGATCTTATAAGGGATCTCAGCTTCTTACTGAGGCTGACCAGGGAACTCCTCTACTCATGGGATTTTACTCTCTTTTGCAACAGTTTCTTCCTTCTGTTATAGAATTTGTTTATGGCAGGGGACCACCAGATTGGCTTCCTTTTTTTGGTGAATAGTGTCTTGGTTCTGTTTGGGATAGCATGATCCATGCACTCGTGTAAGTGCTTATAGAGTGCATCTGTGTAGGTTTCAGCAGTCGTAACTGTATTATCCATCTGCATAGGTGTCATGAAGTTCACCACTTCTGTCTTAAGAAGCATGAAGTTGGCTTTGGAGAATTTTTTTACTGTGATTTCCTTAATGGGGGTGGGGGTAGGATGTGGATATCTAGGGTGATTAGCTTATGGTTGGATCTGACCAACGAGGAGTTGACTTCAGGTGTGGAGCACTGGTCACTCATGTTGGTAATGACTAGGTCTAGGATATTGTTGCCCCCTGGTGGGGGTGTGGATAAGTTGATCCAGGGCATTGGAATTTATGAATTCCAGAAAGCGTTGAGCGAAGGAGTTGGTACATGAGTAGTTTTCCCAGTTAATGGTGGGGTAGTTGAAATTGCCCATTATTAGAGTATTTGGTTGAACCCTAATATTTTCCAGTATATCAGGAAAAGATGAGTGGGAATCCTGGGGCATTGTGGAGGATCTGTAGCCAGCTACAATTTGGATTGCAGTTTTGCCCAGAGTTAGTTGCACTTGGATAACCTTGGATGCATTATGCTGAGCAACTAGCCTGGAGGTGTGGATATCCTTAATGGATATGAACACACCTCCGCCTTTGGTGTTCTGGTCCAGGTTAGGTGGCCAAAAAGTTTGGTATGTGTTATAGCCTGGTAATGCAGGGGTGCTCTCTGGAGCCTTGAACCAGGTCTCGGTCACTGCACAGATATCGATGTTCTCCATTTTAAGGAGTGCCTCAAGGGAGTGCATTTTGAGATTTAGACTTATAGCATTGAGTAGCATTACCCTCAGTTTTTGCTTGCCTGTTCCTGTTATGGTAGTGAATTTATCATTTGAACCTTGCCTAAAAAAGACACTATAGGGACAGCAAGATCCTTAGCCAGTATCCATAATCCCAGGGGTGGCAGGTGCAGGCCATCTCTGGCAAAGCATTGTGGTCTGTCGACCATGTTGTCCCAAGCAGATAGATGCTAGATCTCCTTAGAATGACACCAGAAGCTTGGCCAATTGTTGAAGTCAATCATTTTGTCCTTGTATTGCGGTATCATTCTGGGCAATGGCAGGATGCTACTCAGTTCTAAGGTCATACCTGCCTGAGCTACAAGATCGGTTCATAGGTTAGTACTTAGCTAAACACGGAGAGCTCTTCCATGTTTCTTTTCCTGTAGTCCAGGGTGGTATGTCTCAGGTCATTCACACCAACATGGACAATGACAGAGTCATATTTGTACATGTTGTGGAGTGACCTGAATCCATATGTTATGTGGCGGATCCTGGCATCAGACAGACAGCTGACAGTAACCTTCTCCTTGTTTAGCCTGGTGAGTGGGGCATCAGTGTGCCTGACTATAGAGTCACCTATGACTAGTGTGTTGGGTATGTTGTTTTGCCTTATGGGATGTGGTTGAGTGGCACACTGAGTCTGTGGGCTATGTGTCATTTGGGTTGTGTTGGGGGGGTGGAGGTTGCTTGCGTTTCTGTTTTGGAGGTCTCTGTTGCTTGAGCAGATTATTATTGAGAGCCTCCGTGAATGTTTTTGTGTTTCTGTGTGTGGATTTTGGTGGTGTAGGTTTAGTGGGGCTATGCGAAGAGTGTGGTGTGGTGTAAGTGTTTACCTTCTCCTCTTGACTGTCAAGTTCAGTCTTAGTTGGAGGGAGCTTTACCTCCAGTCTGGCTAGATAATTGCATCTCTCACAGGTTGTGGTGTTGGGTGGTAGGAGGAGAGGGTTGTCTGTGTACATGAGGCAATTGCTACATTGCCCCAAGATGCCCAGATTCATCACCTAGACAGGAGAGAACAGTGGGAGCTGACCCTTGGACATGCCTGAATAAAAAACTACTTTCCTCTAGAGAAGTGAGGAAAGTGAGTATAAGGGGTCTATATCAGAACATCGAAGTATTAAAACTTTGAATGTTCTGATATTGAACATTATTCAGCGAATGCTAAAAATAGCGAAGCTGCAGAACAGCAAATTATTTCCTCAGGAAAGAATTTGGTTGGCCATTTCTCTGGTTTTGCTATTCTTAGCTCTGTGGTGGAAAGTTATGGGTTGTGTTTAGGTAAGTGTGCAATTCTACGTTAGGGTTAGGGGCGGGTTAAGTGAGTTAGGGTTAGGGCGCGGTTGAGGCGTGTGTGCAATAGTGACAGACTTTAGGGTTAGGGGTGGTTTATGTGAGTTAGGGTTAGGGCGCAGGTTAGGTGTGTGCGCGATAGTGACGGACCTTAGGGTTAGGGTTTGGGTAAAGGTAAGTGGGTAGATAGTAGTGTATGTTTAATTTAGTGTAGCGTTAGATGTAGGAATTTAAGTGTATGTGTGTGGTTGCTGTTTGTTTGATGTGCTTGTGTTGTGTGTATGTGTTTCAGAGCAGAGATTTTTTTCCATGGGAAAAAAAATTGCTGTTCTGAATGTTCGATATTTTCATGTTTAGATGTTTTGGGGCCAATGAAATAGCGTTAGCTATTTTCATCTTTCAATAACGTGATATAAATGCAGTATAAGAGCTGTTTTTCTCTAAGCAAGTGAGGAAAGTAAGTACAAAAAGTGTTTTCCTCTAGGTAAAGAGGAAGGTTGAGTGCTGTAGTAATTTGTAGCTTATTTAGTGCTAACAACAAGTTCTGAACAAGTGCTGAGCACGAATAAGCAAATTCAAGTACTAAAACTAAGAATCTGTACCTGGATTTTGTGGTAGATAGGCTACCTAGTGCATACAACTCCCACTGATAAGCTAGAAGGCTTCCCTCCAACACAGAAAGGCTTTGGGGGCTCAGAAGCTTACAAACAGTCCTGGTTACACCAAATCTGTATCTGGACTAGACTAGTTACAGGAAACAAGCTTAATTTTTTTTTTTTTTTTTGGAAAGTGGAAAGGGAAAAGGAGGAACAGAAGATAATTCAACATTAAGGACCTAAGTGGCTTGCCCTTCACAAATGTTCTCTCTGTATTAGGTAGAGTGAGCTAGTAACACTAGACTGGAATAGAGCTGGGATAGCTCAGAACAGGTGGGACTGGTAGGATTGTCTGAAGTCAAAATATGATCTCACAGTACTCGGTTGAGTGAGCAAATGAGATAGACCCAGGAGGAGTGTTCAAACACAAATTTACAGGAGGGGTGGGCAATTCCAAAGCCACCAAGTTTAATACCAAAACAAGAACAAGGATCACGGGTGGGTGGGAAACTAACTGCAGAGACAGAGAGAGACCACAGTATTCTATGAAACAATTAAATAGAAAAATAAATAACTACAGAGAGACACAGACACAATATGGACATTTTATCTTACAGTAAAGGGTTTATAGTGAACATATGATAGGAGCTATATTTTCCTTACTCATTTGAGACATCTGATATCAAGTCTATTATGAAGAAAAATTTGTAGGCTCTTTTAACATAGCCTTTAAAGGTAAACCAGGTGATCAGTCCCATTTTGTTCATAAGAATAATAATTTGAATTTGAAACAAATCCTTCAATGCCATGATAAAGACACTAGAGAGAACAAGATAAAAGGATGAAAAAATATGGCAGATGTAAATAGTAGTGGTGTGTGTGTGTGTGTGTGTGTGTGTGTGTGTGTGTGTGTGTGTGTGTGTGTGTGTGTGTGTGTGTGTGTATGTGTATGATGGCACATCAGTTATTCAGGCAGGTGACCTGTGAACTATAGGTTAGACAGGGTTCTTATGACTGCAACAAAGCAGTAGTTTATTTATCAAAATGCTTGACTTGTGACTCATTCTACATGGGGAAAAACAAAACAACCCTTACATCATATAATGTACCAACACACATATGATATTAGAAAGAATGATGAAAACTTTAAAACTCTTGCATTCCTGGGTGTGTTTACTAAGTTTTTCTTTTTTAAAGAAGAAAGGCAAATTAATAATGAAGCCTAGGAAACAAGATTGGACTATATAGCACTAATTTGGTTGTTGTGTCTAAATGTTAGACAAGCCCCAAGCATTAATTACAATATTTCCATCCTAGTGTTTTAAAATTAAGATTAGCAAAGGTGTTTTCTTAGTATAATAATTTTAAAATAACATAGTCATATAAGATTTTAACTTTCACTTTGGAGGTTTCTTGTTAACTTTTGATTTTGATCTAGATTTTGTTTTTATTTTAAATTGCTATAAAAATCTGTCACATGATTTTGGTCAAACGATTAGTTAAGATGACTTAAATTCTGTGCATTTTGATTTTTTGTGGCTGGAAGAGCTTAACTGTAAATAAACGTGTGTGGTCTTTTTTTCTTTTAACGTGACATTGTTGACTCACTATTTATTATTTATGTTGTATGGTGTTCCCTATAACTGTTTCAATGATTTGGTTTTATTCACTGTTGACTTTCTATATAACCACCTTTTGTGCATTAGCAGAAAAATAATTATTCTGTACCATATTTATACCTGCTTATTGTGTTTTATGTGAACTGTCTATCACTTTCTAATATTTTTAGAGCAAACAAAGCTATCTTAAAAGTCAAACTATACTAATGTTAGTATATTTCATTTCTTACAGTTAACAAGGAGAGTAGTCACTCTTTCAGAATCAAATTTAGCAACGATCTCCATGATCTTCAAGAAAAAAATCTCACTTTTACTCAAAACTTGAAGGTACTTTACAAATAACATATCTTACCTAATACCATAGCACTTAATGGACTTCAGTTAGCAGTGAGAACCTTTTCATTAGATGCATCCAATAAGGTAGGCTCTGTTGAAGTCTGAGACAGTGCAACTTTCTAAAAACTGTGACAAAGTTTAATAATGTTTTAGCACTTTGTGCATTTACATTTATTTTAATAAGTCTGATTTGGATTTTTAAAATCCTTGAGTAATTTTTATAGCAATAAACATTTATTAAAACATATCATGCAAAGATTTTATTATATAGCATTTTTTATTTTACTTAATTTATCTGTTCAGTTGTCAGGTGAATGAAATTTCATGAAAACCATTTTTTTTTTGTTAGCCATGACCTGGGCTAAAGTCAAATATATAGACAATTTAACCGTACAGTATGTAGTGTTCCAGTAAAGGCTTGTAATAAGATATGTACAGTTCAGTATTACAGTAACAGTAAAATTACAGAATAGCCTGTAAATGTTTAAGCAGCACTTGTAGGATATTCCATGGGTAAAGAATTTCCAGCACTAATGTAATCTGCAATATAATGTAGCTAAATGTAAAGAAAAACCAATACTGTCTTAATGGAAATAAAGTGTAAATAGAGTAAGATGTTTAAGTATGTTAATGAGAAACAGACGTCAAATGCAACAACTAAACGTTTGACAAGCACATAAGTAGATCAATGTACTTATAGGAAAAAAAGGAAATGAAAACTTACTCAGGATGAGCAAAAAAGTGAGCAAAAAAACACACCGAAAGTACCACGGCAAATGAATTTTAATAGAAGTAAGCGCTTTCAAGGATTCACCTCTTCTTCAGACTTAAGCTCATGAAACAATGCACAAGTCTTTCATAATACAATCAATTAAGTAAAATAATATCAATCAATTGCAGTCTTTATTTAAAATCACAGTAACACAATAATGTGTTTGCTAATAAACTAAGTTACTCTTAAACTTAATGTGATTAAGCTTAAGAGTAACTTAGTTTATTAGCAAATGCATTATTGTGTTACTGTGATTTGAAATAAAGACTGCAATTGATTGATATTATTTTACTTAATTGATTGTATTATGAAAGACTTGTGCATTGTTTCACAAGCTTAAGTCTGAAGAAGAGGGCCCGTGGTAGTGGTGCTGCGATAGCGTTGTCGCCTCACAGCAAGACGTTGTCCCGTTCGATTCTCAGCTAGAGCGTCTTCTGTGTGGAGGCATACATGAATGGGTGTGCCTTTGTTGAAGGTTGTGCATCAGGACTGGTAACCCGGCACGTAAAGATCCACTACCAAACATTAGCGGACCAGAGTTCCGCTGTGGCGACCCCTAACCGGGATAAACCGAAAGACACAACAACAACTCTTAAGCTTAATGTGATTAAATGTTTATAAAATAAGTGCTCATAAAATGGTCTCTCTTAAGCCCTTCTTGAGGGCTAGACCACTCAAACATTAATTTTTTGAGCACTTGTGCATTGTTTTATGAGCTTAAGTCTGAAGAAGAGGTGAATCCTTGAAAGCGCTTACTTCTATTAAAATTAGTTTCCCGTGGTACTTCTGATGTGTTTTTTGCTCATTTTTGCCTTGTTTATCCACTGGTTGTTTTATCCATTTGGAACATTTTACTTGTATAACTTATTCAGGATGTCTACACATGTTACATTGTGCCACCACTGTTAGGTACCTGAGAAGTTTTGCTTTGAAATGGGATGATTGTGGCCTCATTTAATGAGAACTGTACCAGCAATATCCAGAGTTTAGCTCTAATCTAGGTCAGCTCTCATGCCATGTTTTGTTGTTTTGTATTCAGAGCCAAGGTTGGATCAAGCCATCTTCAACTCCTCTTTATCACTTGTCAAAGGTTGGTTAAATTCCTTGAGCTCTCTGAATGAGTCTCTAGAAGAGTTTTAATAAATGATGTTATCTGTAACTCATACAGTGATAGCAGGTAATGGAACTGGTAATGATGCAGAAGGTGGAAGCAGTGAAAATTAGCTGCTACAAATGCCATGACCACTCAAAACCATTGTAAAGGATTATGCCAGAATCTGCATTGTAGGGCACCTGATCAACATGGCACAGCAGACATAAACTACTCATGTTTCCAGGAGTAGTGAGAAAGAATGATAGGGAAATGGGTGTACTCCCCCACTGAGAACAAACGCTATGCACAAGTTGTGGCAAAAAAATCTTGAATAAGTTGAGCGATAACATTCTGTCCCACCTTGGAATAGTGATGATACCAACTAATGACTATTGTAGCTTCCCTGCACAAACTTTCTCATTTCCTGCATCTGCTGGGGTAGCTCACCAGCAAGACTGCTTCTCCATTTTGCCTGCTGATGCAGTTGAACAACCTTCTCCTACACTGGGCTGGACATCCTCCACTTTATGGCACATAGTGACCACCACCTTCTGGCATGCATGCTGATATTCTTGATGGTGTATGTCTTATTGAAAATCTGAAAAAGACAAGCCCACAAACTAAGCATGACATACAAGTAAAATTAAATGTAAAAAGAGACGTGTATAACACCAAGTAACAGCATGCAAGAAAAAGCAATTTAGGGGTAACATTAATCAGCACGTTTAAGCTGTCCCAATGTGCAAATAAACTTGCTTTGGAATGTGACCAATCATAACAAGCCATTTCCATGTTTGTGACACTAATTAAAATATATCAACTGTTGCTGCAGTAGTAAACCGTGAATGTTTACCTGGAAAGGCATGTTTCTGTGTCATTACAGAGGACTGACTGTCTGAAGGGTCCTAGTGTGTACTGCTGGTCTTTGTCTTCAAAACTGTTATGCAGTTAACATGTACATAGTACACCCCCCTGGATGTATAGTGATACTCTGAAGATATGACAAGGTTACTAGAAGACTGCTGTATGGCTGAACCATATATAAAGTACACCTGTGTATAGGATGCAGCAGATTAATAGATGCAGAAGTCATGATGATTGTACTGCAAGGAGGTGGGCAGATGTATCACCATGTGCTCTGACATCATGGGCATAGAGGGGGAAGGTACTAGTGGTACTCAGTTCCTGGTGCATAATTCTGTGTTATGATGTTATGTATATAACATAATGACCTAACATTTATCATTAAGGTTTGAATCTGGCAGTGTTGATCACAGGCCCAGAAAGCCCACTGCTCCTTGGTGATGGTCTTAGGTTATACAAATAAAGGAATCCTGGTTAGTGCATTATGTGTATAATGAAGAACTATGCCTACTCATGCGCACACACACACACACACACACACACACACACACACACACACACACACACACACACACACACACACACACACTCTTAAGCATATTCACAGAATGGATGGAGGGAGGCACTTCCTACCCTGCTATAACCACTGCAAGTGTTCTATATAGAAACACATACATGTCCTCACTGTGGAGAATGCTACTGACAACCGTTAGATGCTGACTTACTCCAGTATTTATGCTTTGGATGGTCTAACCATCTTCCAGGGGCTCATATCCAAACAGGTTGCTCATGGTCCTTTAATTCATTATTCACAAACAATTGTGTTGCTTCATGGTCTGTCAGTTCATAGATAGTTATTCTGCATGCAGTCCAGGAAACCTTTAGGAACCTAGCTTAATTTCCAACTGACCTGGAGCACTGCCTGGGAAAGTGGCTTGCTGAAGGTCACACAGTAAACAAATTAAGACTGGGGAATCAAACCCTGTGTCACTGGAAGCAGCACACTAACTGCTCATACCTTTAATATATTGTGCTAAATGCTAGGCTCCAACTGAAGAAGAAGTCTTCGACAGTTACAAAGTTCAAATTGTCTTTCAAGTCCAGCAGTACTAAGGCATTGAAATAAGTTTACTACAAATAGTATCTGTAATCCAAACACCTCTGCAAATCATCTCACCATAACTGGCATCTGTTTCCACAAAATTAAAAGTGCAAAAAAAAAAAAAAAAATTAAAACAGAAACAATCAACTGAATGGTAGCATAGGGTATTATTAGTCTTTTAATGCTATATTCATGCTCATAAATGTGGCTGCTTAATTTACAAGGTATGCCCAATGCTTCTTGTGTAAATTAAGGGGGAGGAGTTAAAAACCTATGACATCTGCATGGCTTCAAAGAAAAAGTTCCTCTGAAGAGAATTCCAGCTCTG
Source organism: Protopterus annectens (assembly GCF_019279795.1). Classification (NCBI taxonomy): domain Eukaryota; kingdom Metazoa; phylum Chordata; order Ceratodontiformes; family Protopteridae; genus Protopterus; species Protopterus annectens. The sequence goes on along the minus strand of NC_056750.1, from coordinate 326,541,501 downwards.
TGGTTGAGGTATAATGCCCAGAATACACTACTGGTAACCTGAGTTTGATTAGTGGCTTGGGGGAGAGGGGGTCTGTATGAGCTAGGCTGGGAAGATGGGAATGAGCAGCCACTGCTGGCTTGCCCTTCTGGGGGGGGGGGGCTTTGACTGGCCACATGGATGGCATCTAGCAGGAGCACTAAGTGTTCACTCAGTAGAGTTCCAAGCTGGCCCTGCTTGTGCTGCTATGTAGCCCAGGGCAAACAGTGTGCCAAAGTACACATCCTGAGAGGTAGCCCCAGGGCAAACAGTGTGCCAAAGTACACATCCTGAGAGGTAGCCCCAGGGCAAACAGTGTGCCAAAGTACACATCCTGAGAGGTAGCCCCAGGGCAAACAGTGTGCCAAAGTACACATCCTGAGAGGTAGCCCCAGGGCAAACAGTGTGCCAAAGTACACATCCTGAGAGGTAGCCCCAGGGCAAACAGTGTGCCAAAGTACACATCCTGAGAGGTAGCCCCAGGGCAAACAGTGTGCCAAAGTACACATCCTGAGAGGTAGCCCCAGGGCAAACAGTGTGCCAAAGTACACATCCTGAGAGGTAGCCCCAGGGCAAACAGTGTGCCAAAGTACACATCCTGAGAGGTAGCCCCAGGGCAAACAGTGTGCCAAAGTACACATCCTGAGAGGTAGCCCCAGGGCAAACAGTGTGCCAAAGTACACATCCTGAGAGGTAACCCCAGGGCAAACAGTGTGCCAAAGTACACATCCTGAGAGGTAGCCCCAGGGCAAACAGTGTGCCAAAGTACACATCCTGAGAGGTAGCCCCAGGGCAAACAGTGTGCCAAAGTACACATCCTGAGAGGTAGCCCCAGGGCAAACAGTGTGCCAAAGTACACATCCTGAGAGGTAGCCCCAGGGCAAACAGTGTGCCAAAGTACACATCCTGAGAGGTAGCCCCAGGGCAAACAGTGTGCCAAAGTACACATCCTGAGAGGTAGCCCCAGGGCAAACAGTGTGCCAAAGTACACATCCTGAGAGGTAGCCCCAGGGTAAACAGTGTGCCAAAGTACACATCCTGAGAGGTAGCCCCAGGGCAAACAGTGTGCCAAAGTACACATCCTGAGAGGTAGCCCCAGGGCAAACAGTGTGCCAAAGTACACATCCTGAGAGGTAGCCCCAGGGCAAACAGTGTGCCAAAGTACACATCCTGAGAGGTAGCCCCAGGGCAAACAGTGTGCCAAAGTACACATCCTGAGAGGTAGCCCCAGGGCAAACAGTGTGCCAAAGTACACATCCTGAGAGGTAGCCCCAGGGCAAACAGTGTGCCAAAGTACACATCCCGAGAGGTAGCCCCAGGGCAAACAGTGTGCCAAAGTACACATCCCGAGAGGTAGCCCCAGGGCAAACAGTGTGCCAAAGTACACATCCCGAGAGGTAGCCCCAGGGCAAACAGTGTGCCAAAGTACACATCCTGAGAGGTAGCCCCAGGGCAAACAGTGTGCCAAAGTACACATCCTGAGAGGTAGCCCCAGGGCAAACAGTGTGCCAAAGTACACATCCTGAGAGGTAGCAACTGCATGCTTGGGAGAGCCACTGAGCGGGGATAGTGTGCTCACAAACGGAGAGACTAGCTTCCTCCAGGACCAGCAAGCTCTCTTGTTTCCTATCAGTTGACTCATTGGGCCAATAGGGGCCCCTGAGAAGGAATGAATAGGCGTTAGGGCTTTTCCCAAGCCTAGGAATGCCAGTCTCATCTTCTCCTGGAATGAGTGGATCAGGTGAGCAGGGATAGAGGAGCTATTGGGAAGGTCCTTGATGGATGGAACAAAAAAACAGCATTAATGACAAATGAATAATGCTTTACATCATTATCTAAAGTGTCTTTTAAATTCAAATTTATTTTGCTGATAAAAAAAGGTACATCATGGAAAACATCCTTCAAATCTTTGTGTTTAAAATATAAGACAATCAGAAGAGTATAACCAAAATCAATCTAATAGAACAAATAAGCCATCAGCTACAGTGACCTCTATGCATATGGGAATTACTGTCCTAACATCAACTTCTGTTTAGACAAGAATATTTCTTACAGAACTCTGACAATCATGGATGAAATTAAGACTCTGTTAAAGACAAAATGACAAGCTCTGTGCTGTAAGATGAAAATTATGCAAAGCCAATTACAATACCCCTCATAATATTGTAAAGTCTTCCCTAAAACAAAGTTGCATGAATTTGGCTTCAGAAGAAGGAAAGCCCACCGCTGCCTTAGCCAGTAAAGAGCTACCAAGGCTAGATGGATCCTTTCCTCTCTTCTATTTAGTAGCATTTGAATAAGTGTAGTAAATGAAATGCACAAAGTAGATTTCCTGCACTGTTTTTTATGAGCACTCTATACCCTTGTCCAGAACCCAGGATGTTGTGCAAAGCTTTGAGATGTAGAGAGGTCCATACCTGGGACACAGGAAAAAAAATTAAGAAATACTTTTAAGATGAGTTACCACACACAGTTCCAGGTGTGCATCCCAACCTAAGTGATCAGCTAAAACATTTTTTTTCTCTAGCAAATGAGCAAACTGCCGGCTGCATTTGTAAACTCTTGACCAGTACCAGCAGTTACATGACCAAGCTGCATAACTGGTATGACCCTTTTCAACCCTGAATACGTACCACTTGACTGTACTGTTGTTTGTCACCACTTTAAATATCTTAAGTTAAAACAATTCTTGGACACTTTGATTGCTAAGATCACAAATAGCATCTTCAGATATTTGTGCAAATTTGACTGACACTGGGACCACAGTCCCTTAATTGATCATGACTACAACTGTGCTGCATAGATGGAGTCAGACACATTGGACGTTTGAATCTAAGATAAAGAAGAAGAACATGGTTCTCAGCAGTTTGATTAAGCAACCATCCACAAGTTCAGTTTCTTGATCCTAGCAGAGTCAGTAAAACTCTATATTCAAGAGATCCTCTGTCTGATTCCAGATTCCTTAAGTAATGCTGCATTTGTCTTATGTGAGGTGTGAATTCCTCACCTCCATGATAATGACTGTGAACGAAAAAGTGGCAAAGAAGTATAGCTAATAAACCAGGAATGAGGCAAAGTGGATTTTTCCAGGATATGTTTGCTGTCTGTTCATTAATTATTTGGTTGCATTGTAGCTGCAGAATGATAATGCTTTGAATTCTACATGCCATGCATGGATACTGTAGCATGCATCCCATTGGATAGTGTGACTATCAGTCATTTGCATGTCAGGGATGCATGGATGCCTGTGCAACATGTACACATTGGCTATGAACAATAGCAGCATCCTGTTTTCATGCTGAGTGTATGTCAACAAGTAAGGGTATAAGAGGGATAATTCATATCCTGCATCAGACATCTGATGAGTACAGAAATCTGTACCCATGATATTTGCAGATTTTTATGTTCATGATGCACCATAACAGCATGTGCAGCTGCAACAGGACCTCATGATATGGTAGCCATTGAGTATGTATTGTAGTCTGCATTATGTATAACTAATAAACCAGCACGATGCTTTACTTCAGCCTTATCACTTAATGCACAATTTGAAGAAAGCATGATTCATTGAGCGTAAGATCATAGGATGATGGGGAAACACAAGTCAGTTGAGTTCAAGCCCATTGATAGCATGGCAGTACCCACCCTTATGCTGTATCCCCCCCTATTTCTCAAGAAGGACAAAGCAGATCAGTCCTGTAGTAAATAATATTGACACCCAACTAATCATCCAGGATTAATGTGAAGGATTCTAGGATGTCATTCTGTTTAACTTTCAGAAGTTTGTTCCAGAGGTGGGTAGACATTGTGCAATAAATTTGTCTCTCAAGCGTGTTTTATTTATGTGCTGGTAGAGATTTAAGTCTTTCGTTGTGGTCCCAAATGTCACAGAATGCAAGTCATAAATCATCACAAATGAACCTATGAGAATCTGAGTAAAAGGCTAGAGCTTCAATCCTTTCCATGTAGTGAATTAACTTTAGGCCTACAGTCTTTTTGGTAGGAACCTCTGATGCTTTTCTAGTTGCTTAAAATGTCTAGAATGGTACATCCTGAAGGGGGCAATGTACACAATAATTGGTCTAACTAGGATTGCTTAATAAGGGATGATCATTTCTTTTGACCTGGATGATATGCCTTTAGATATTAGCTGTGCTAAAAAGGATGATTTTCTGACTACTTGCTGCTACATGGCAGTTGAAGGAGAGGGAATTATCAATCCAACTTCCAAGATCTCTTATTATACTATTGTTTTGGATTGGGGTATGGACGATATTGTACATCGAGGAAGATGGTTGCTTACCAAAGGCAAAAATGCCTTACTTCTGTTTGCATCTAATTTTACCCCTTTTGATTGTACACTACCTGTTTATGAGGGATAACTCCTGCTGTAGTTAATTTATATTGAAAGGAGATTTGACAGTAATGCCCAGTTTGAAATACGCTAACCAAAGGTAATGATTTCCATTCTGGTGAGTGGAGAAGTAGATGCTGAAAAGGAGGGTTCCCTTTACTGAACCCTGTAACACATCACTAGTTACCTTCATACTTTCTGAGGAAGTGCCTGCCACCTTAAATCTGTGGGTTCCATCTTTCTGATGGTTGGCTATCCAACTCACCATGTATGGATCTACTTTACTTAGCTTGTTTACAGCGCAGGCATGGGGTATAGTATCAAATGCTTTGAACAGATCCAGATAAGCTGTGTGAACAAAATGACCACTGTCAACAGCCTATGTGACTTCATGTAAGATGTTAACTAAACTGAATGGGCAGATCTCCCTTTGACAAAGCCAAACTGATGTGAGGCTAGCCTGATAAGGTTTTTGATGTCATAGTTTATGTAGTCAGATGTAATGTGTTCTGTGGTCTTGCAGATCAGACTAGGAAGGCTGATGGGCATATAGTTTTTTGCTCAGGAGTAGAGCCCCCCTTGTGTTGGGGCATCACTACAGTTTGCCATACTTCTTGGATAAATCCAGAAGAAGCTAAGCTCATATAAAAGAGTTTAGTGAGATGCTCCACAAGGTCATGTCTGACACCAATTCTTAGGTATCCCGATAAAGTATCATGCTCCATGAAAGCAGTATTCCAGGTTTTAGAGAGAACCTTCAATGCATGTTCCTTTCTGATATTAGGAGATGGAAGGGATTTGGGAATTTGTGGAATTAAGATAGTTGTTTCAGTGGTAAAATTTGCATTGGATTTGTTTTCTATTGTATTTTATTGGATGAGGAAGATGCCTCCAGATTGCATAGATATTTGCACTTTTCACAGATTGAATAATTGGGGTCAGGTAGAAGTTCAGTGTGTGCATGTACATGTGACAGTTCTTGCACTGGCAAAGAGTGCCAAATGCTATGAGGCTGGCAACAGAAGATATACAAACAGGCTTATTTCCATTTTGCACAGGTACTTTTCAGATTTAGTTTCATGTAAGTGCTCAAGATGTAGTATTTATAGCCTATCTAGGTATATGTCGTGGAAGGAGAGCTAGGCCAAGAGAAGGCACAGCTAATTCTGTGCAGCTAAGAGTGGTTTAGTACATCCATGCCCAAACTATGTGAGAGCAACACAACTGATAGAATGGTAGTAACACTGGGTGGTCAGTGCTCAGCTATTAGCTGCCCAGCAATAGTAGTGTTCCAAGATGGCCTCCAAAAGGTGTCAAACTATATTTTGCCAGCCAGCACAAATTTGATATCCCAGAACAGCAGCAGATTACCTTATAAAGAATCTCTAGCAGCATTCTATGATGGCACCACCAAACACTGCCAGACTACATCATACCCAATATGTACTGTGCACTGAAATCAGAAAAAATATGTTCTGTCAGATGTTAAATAATAAAACACACTTCTCTGGTGTTTGAAGGGACTGAAGGAAGGCATCAAATCCATTAAAAAAGGTGAAATCAGGTTCCAGCAAGAGCTCAGATGCACAAGTCTCAGTACTGTAGTCAAAAGCAGAGCAAAGCTCAAATGGTGAGATGTATATAAAACATGCAAAATTAAAACAGCAGATCAGAATACAACTTGATGCTAGGCCAGCTGTAATCTGAACTCCCATAGCAACATTAAATTACCTTCTCTCGCAAGATAATCACTAGCAGTGTTCTGTGATGGTTCCCAAATTAAGTTGTGCTCAGTAAGAAATATGCAGAGAAATCAGGGGAAAAAAGCTGTTGTCTCAGGCATTAAATATCATCTTGTATCAACTTAAGTAACTAAACACACTTCTTTGGTGTATGAAGGAACTGAACAAAGGAGTGGAATCCATTAAAGATGTCATATTTTTTTTCTAGCAAGAGCTCAGATGCTGAGCTCGCAGCACTCCAGACAAAAGAAGAGCAAATCCAAAAGTTGAACAGTATATAGAAAAATGGAAAATTAAAACAGCTAATCAGAATGCAACTTGCTTCTAGGTCAGCAGTATTCTAGACTCTCATAATAACATCAGATTACCTGCTCTCACAAGATAATCATTAGCAATGTTCCATGATGACTACCAAAACCCTTCCGAACTAAGTCGTGCTCAATTAGCAATATGTACAGAAATAACGAAAAAATATTTTGTCAGAGATGCACGCTTCGCTGATGTTTGAAGGGACTGAGGAAATGAGTCAATTCCATTAAAAGCAAGTCAAATTTTGCTCCAGCAAGAGCTCAGACGCACAGCTCACAGCGCTTCAGATAAAAGGAGAGCAAAGCCCACAAACTGATCGATATAAGAAAAAGAGAGGAAAAAAGAAAATTAAAACAGCCAATTGCAATACAACCTGACACTAGGTCAGCAATAACTTGAATTCCTAGAGCAGCAAAAAATTACCTTCTTCAACAAGATAATCACTAGCAAGGATTGCCAAAAAGCACTGCCAAACTAATTATTCCTAGCCAGCAATAATGTAAACCCCCAGAACAACAGCAAATTACCATCTCTCACAAGATAGTCATTCACAGCATTGCACGATGACCCCATACACTGGTAAACTAAGTTATGCTCAATTATCTATATGCACTGAAAAAACAATGTCAGATTTCAAATGACAGTTTAAGTAATTAAAACACACTTTCCTGGTGTTTGTAGGCACTGAATAAAGGAATCAAACTATGTAAAAGCAGGTCAACTCTGGTTGCAGCAAGAGCTCAGATGCACATTGCACAGTACTCCAGACAAAAAGTTGTGGTTGCTTCATCACAAGAGCTGTTCACTTTGCACCTGTAAATATAATGAGGAAGAGGAGGAGAATGAGGCATGCTGCATTGTGTTTTGAACACAGATGATGCACTACTGATAGGCAGAGAGGAGGCGACAAGGAACAACATGATTACTGATGGGAGCAGGTCATTGTAGACAGTAATACCTTTGGTGAGCCCAGACAGTAGAGGGCGGAGTGTAGACACCATGTCAGTGATAGGAAGAACAGGGAAGATGGTAATTTGCTAGCAATTACTGTTGGAGTAGTGTGGAAAAGCAGGATTCTGGGATTGTCAGTGGGTATGTACAAAGGTGTTCACAGTGGCATTGCCACTGGTGCCTCTTTGACAGTCCGGTATTATTTAGCTGCATAGCTGTTTGGCTGAGGCCATCATAAATAAAATTTTCTACAAGACACATACTGGTGATATATGCTGCTGCTGCTAAACAAGAGCTGCAAGTCATAATTATGACAGTTTATGCCATGTTTTCTGCACTAATGCATTATGTTTGAGTGGTGGTGTTTCCCTTAGGTGCACACATCTGTTACTGCAGCTGTGCTAGCATGCACTGCAGTCTCCCTAGGACAAATGGTAACAGCTCTTTCATATGTAACATCAATACCTTTACCACTTACAGAATGTATAATACCATTGCAAGTGCTGTCCTGGCTAAAGCTGCTGATTCTGTGCATTGTAATGGCATATTCTGATACTGCACACACTTTGGTGAGTATGTCACTGTATTGGTTGGTTTGCATCAGGAGGCACCATGCAGATATATGAGTGGCTATATTAACAGCAACATAAACAACAGCAGTGCAGGATGTAATACTGTAGACTTATACCTTTTGGCATCTGGTGCCATTACTGACAATGATGTCTCTACGTAATTGCCAAAGTTTACTGTGCCTCTTGTGGCCTCAGCACTGGAGACACACACCACAGTGGCTTGTACTGCTGTTACTGGTAGAAGCACCATAAGTCATTCTCTAACAAACTTACTCACATCTTGTTGTGGCAATGTTACCTTATAGACCCATGTGCCAGTGACACTTCTGAACATTTCTTGTATTGGGCAATAAAAGCCTCATGATGTCTGTGAACTGTCAGATAGGTGGATTTGCATCTATATGTATGTACCCAAAGAATGGCGTACAGCTACAGTGGTCCCACTCCACAAAGGTGGTGCCACAACAGACCCTGGAAACTATCACCCCATAAGCCTGACTAGTCTGGTCTGTAAAGCTATGGAGCATATTATCATGGAACTCATAAACAAAGACATTGGGAGACTCCAAACACTGGACCCTACCCAATTCGGCTTTGTTAAGGGCAGATCTTGCCTCTTAAACCTAGTTGATTTCTTTGAAACAGTTACCAAAGCCATAGATGAGGGCAAGGTAGTCCACACAGCCTACCTGGACCTCGCAAAAGCCTTCGACACAATACTCCACTCGGGCATCATAAATAAGCTTACCAGCTTAAATATCAACCCCTATATCACAAGATGCATTGCAAACTGGCTCAGAGATAGAACCCACATGGTCAGAATCGCAGATGCCATGTCCGAATCCAAACCAGTTACAAGTGGCGTCCCACAGGGCTCAGTTCTGGGACCTCTCTTGTTTGGTATATACTTCTCTGAGGTTCAGGCTAACAAAGTGACGCTGACAAAGTTCGCAGATGACTGCAAACTGGGGGCCATAATCGAATCTCCAGCTGACACAAGCATCCTCCAAAAGGGTCTCACAGAGACGGATGCTTGGTGCCAGAGCCACGGCCTCAAGCTAAATGCTAAAAAGTGCATAGTCATCCCCTTTGGGAAAAACAAGGTGCCCACAAATTACCACATAGGTGGTAATCCATTAAGTACGGAAGAAGTAATTAGAGATTTGGGGACCAACGTAGATAGTAATCTCTCCTTTGATAATCACATTGCCAAAGTGGTTAGAAAGACCTTCTATATAGCCCACCTTATCACTAAAGGGTTCGCATCCAGATCAAGAGAGGTCATTGTGTCCCTCTACTCATCACTCATCAGGCCCATAATTGAATACAATGCCCCTTTTGGGATGTACCTTACCCGACACCTGCAGCAACTGGAGAGACCCCAAAAGTACCTCACCAAGAGGATCATGGGCTGCAGACAGATGTCCTATGCAGCTCAACTAAAGAAACTCCAGCTCTACTCAGTTGCTTACCGCCTACTCAGAGGCGATCTATGCCTGACGTACAAAGCCATGTCAAACCCAGAATTAATGGACATGCTCCACCTCAAAAAATCCAAGTCCCTTAGAGCTACATGCTCCAGGGACCTAAACCTCAGCACAAAAATAAATAGGACATGCTGGAGGGACAGATTCATTTCCCAGAGGCTCTCCTCACTCTGGAATAGAATCCCAATACATGTTAGACATAGCCCCTTGCTGACCCTCTTTAAGCGAAATTTGGACGCGTGGATGGGAAATCGCAAATTTACCCCTGGGATCTCTCCTGTGTCCCTGCTAGACAGAGGCACAGTAAACTAATCTTAAAAGGGTACCTTCTATGACCTACTTTACAGAGGCACAGTAGGCTAATCTAATAGGGAGGCAGAAGCCAAATACACTCTGGCTAGGCTTATAAATGCCCTAGGGCAGATAGCCTAGTATCTACCTATGAACCTATGAACCTATAGTGCAACTACATGATGCCCTTGTCCAGCACTTAAACAGGCACAATGTGAACACATGTTGCCTGTGCTGAGAAGCTGTGCACTCTTTGATGCTTTTTAGTAGCTGCACCTGGCAGCATGCTGGCTATACTCTGACATCGCATTGAGTAGCGCATGCTGCCACCCAAATGTGCAGTTGCTCAAATTAGGGGCAGTCTCACAGGCATTTATATGCTTTTATTATGCTGTATCAACACATATTGCCAATTGCTGGTTAGTAAATTAATCCTACAGGGCGTGAACTACATGGTGGGCATATCTGATATTCCCCACCACAGCGTGGGACACTTAATGATCTTGGCTATGGTCATGGATCTGAGGTAAACAACAAGCAGCAGTTGTCTGTCATTTCTTTCTCTCACCTTCCTTGCTTCTACAGTCCATTTATTTCTGCTCTGAATCAGCCTGGAGGAGGAACCTCTCTAGTTACAAAAAATATCAGCTAACAAAGCTACCTGAAACTCCATACTATCCCAAAACGATCAACTGATGCAGACACCAGTTCTTAAATTTTTGAGATCTTTGACTAAATTTGATCATACCCCTCAACCTCTTGGCACAAGAAATCTGAACAAAGCATGACATAATGGGGGTCAAAGGGCCAAAAATATGGACACATTTGAAATATTGCTTTTATAAACTTTGAAAGTTGCTAGAATAACAGACTTTGAGTTAGCTTGCATTTTCAGAAGGACATGATGTCTGAAACCCAAAGGCATGTCATTATTTAGTGACATTAATCCTCCAATCATAGTAGTGATTTGTCAGAAAAACATCAGTTTTATAAGGAACAGGCCAAAAATAAGATGCAAGAATCTGGACTTTCTGTGAAAATCTGGACAGTTGAGAGGTATGAATTTGATATAAAAATCCAGATGTGGTAAGAATATAATGAGACACTGGAACAACTGTTGTTGCCAGTAAGACTGAGAAAGAACACAGAAAAAGAGCAAGCCTAATCAGCATAGTTGGTGTTGTGCTTTTACAGTTTAGTGAGGAATCTCCCGAGTCCCAAAATACCCTGTGAAAAAATAAGCAAATGATCAGTATGTTAAAATAATTATAACCCTATAACTTGTAAAATAATGCAGTGGGGTTACTAAGTGTTTGAGTATGCAAACAACTGTGAGAAAACTGGCAAAGGACTTATAGCTATTGTGTGGTAGTACAGCAACCACTGAGAGACAGGACTTAGTGTGGAATCAATAATAATTCCATTCAAATTAAGCTAATGCCAATAATCATAACCATACTTAAACTTTGAAACTGCTTAAAGATTGCTTTATAAGAGAAAGAAGCAGTCAAAGTAATGTACTAGATATACAAAAAAGACAGATGGCAGTGACCCATAAAAGTGTACAACAGGTATCTAAAGAGTGTTCACCGCAGGAAAAAGAAAGCAGCAAACCTAATGCATGTCACATGCAACCTGAGAGACCACAAAATGCTGCTAATTATAGATTCAAGCAGAAAAATGATTGTGTGTGTGTGTGTGTGTGTGTGTGTGTGTGTGTGTGTGTGTGTGTGTGTGTGTGTGTGTGTGTGTGTGGTAAAACTGAGTACATACTGAAAGCTTGTAGTAGTAAGAAAAATTAATATTTGAAAATAGAATTAAAATGTCTCAAGGAAAGTTTAGTGCTTATAGTTTCATAGTTTAGTACTAGGCTATCTGCCCTGGGGCATTTATAAGCCTAGCCATAGTGATGTGGCTTACGCCACCCCATGTAATGGTAGAAAAGTGTACAGAATAGATTTAGAATACTGTGCCTCTGTCTAGTAGTGACACAGTGAAGACCCCCTTACATAATAGAATTAGTTTACTGTGCCTCTGTCTAGTAGTGACACAGAGATGACCCCCGGGGTAAACCTATGATCTCCCATCCACTCGTCAAGATTTCTCTTGAAGAGAGTCAGTGAGGGGCTCTGCCTAACATGAACTGGGATTCTGTTCCAGAGTATGGGAAGCCTCTGAGTTATGAATCTGTCCCTCCAGCATGTCCTATTCATATTTGTGCTGAGGTTTAAATCTTTAGCTCTCGTGGTTCTGATGGATTTGGATTTTTTGAGGTGGAGCATGTCCATCAACTCCTGATTGGACATGGCCTTGTACGTCAGGCACAGATCACCTCTGAGTAGGCGGTATGCTACTGAATAGAGCTGGAGTTTCTTTAGTCTGGCAGCATATGACATATGTTGGAGACCCTTGATCCTCTTGGTGAGGTACTTTTGGGGTCTCTCCAGCTGTTGCAAGTGCCGGGTGAGGTACATACCAAATGGGGCATTGTACTCAATCATGGGCCTGATAAGGGAGGAGTACAGGGGTACAATGACCTCCTTTGATCTGGATGTGAATCCCTTCATGATGGGCAAGGTAGAAAGTCTTTCTAACCACTTTGGCAACGTGGGTGTCAAATGAGAGGTCACTATCGACTTGGGTCCCCAGGTCTCTGATTACTTTTTCCGTACTCAGTGGGTTACTGTCTATTTGATAATTTGTGGTTACTTTGTTTTTCCCCAAAGGGGATGACTATACATTTTTTGGCATTTAGTTTAAGGCCATGACTCCGGCACCAGTTGTCCATTTCAGTGAGGCCTTTCTGTAGGATGTATGTGTCAGCTGGTGTATCTGCTATGGCACCTAGTTTGCAGTCATCTGCGAATTTTGTCAGCCACAACCCTCCCATGTTTGCTTTCACATCTGAGAAATAAATGCCGAATAAGAGGGGTCCCAGGACAGAGCCCTGTGGGACACCACTTGTGATTGGCTTTGAGTCTGACATAGCTCCAGCGATTTTGACTTTATGGGTTCTATCCTTTAGCCAGTTTGCAACCCATCTTATGACATATGGATTTACATTTAAGCTGTTGAGCTTATCTATGATGCCTGAGTGGGGTATTGTGTCGAAAGCTTTAGCCAAGTCCAGGTAGGCGGTATGGACTGCTTTGCTTGTGTGTTAATGTTCTGTGCAAAGGAGCAGAGATGGTAGTACAGAGCGTCCATTTCCTTTATAGATTCTGCAAGGTTTAAATATGAAGGAAATAATGCCATTACTGGTAAAAATGAAACTAGAAAGAAAATTGTGAATGTCGAGGTTGACACTTGAAGTAGTGTCACCAAAATGACGGAAATTATACTTATTTTGAAACTAACTGATATTGCCTTGAAAACTCAGAGTAGAATTTGTATTTCGAGTTGCTAAGGTAAAAGTTATATTTAATAAACAAAAGGAAATATTTTAACTTCTGTAGCTAGAGGTACTGGACCATGCTTGTGAAAATTAAGCAGTCTGGAAAATGGCATTCAATATGTTAAGAAATAAAGTACATGTATGCTAAAAACAGTCTTGAAAAAGTGTTCATTAAATATAACATTGTGGTTAAAGAAAAACTGGGTATACTGTGGGAGTCCAAAGCTGTTTTTTCATGTTCTAGCAGATGCTAAACTTAATAAAACACTAAGAACACATACTCCACAAATGAAGAGTCTAATATACTTTACTACTTTCATTCCGTAACAACAATTTCATTATAAAATGTAAAGCCAAGGGGGCGGAGCCTGAATGGCTAACTGAAAGCAGCAGATTTTCAGAACTCTATAAAACTAATATAAAATACATGAAATAATTTATCTTTTTTCAACAAAAACATTCAGATTTGAGTAATGAAATTATAAACTATATAACTAGAAACTTTGGTAGATTTAGGTGAATTTTTTTCCAGTCAAACTACAAAAGAGAAGATTTTAACTGTGGAGGTGAGTACTTTGAAGAATTCTCACACACTGACTTGGCTATAAAAAGAGAACTACAACTGGTAACTAATTCAATACAAGAACTGTCATTAAAATGGATGACTTTAAGGAAAATCTACACAATCTCAAGGAAAATTCTCATAAACAAACAGATGCACTTAAAGAACTCATTCAGCAACATCAATCTAAAATAACTGACATAGAAACCACCCTGAATGACTTTGAGGGAAGAGCCAAAGAAGAGGAAACACAGAAGGAATTACTTATCAAACAAAATATTTGGCTTCTAAACAAAGTGGATGACCTTGAAAACAAGGAGAGGAGATCTAACCTATAAGAATATTTGGCGTCCCTGAAAGAGCTGAAGGAGAAGATATCATCACATTCTTAAATAAATGGATTCCAGAAGTCTTAGACGTAAAAGAGGGTTTCTCATTTGGCTTTGAGAGAGCTCACAGAGCTTTAGGAAGACCAGCATCAACATCATCTACTCCCCCTAGATCAATTGTTATAAAGTTTTTATCTTATTTAGACAAAAAATGCTGGTCCTAAAGACAGCCTGGAAAAAGAGCCCTTTAAAATGTAATCAAAACCCAATAAGGTTTGACAATGACTATTCTGCCAGAGTCCTGGAACAGAGGAAAAAAGTATGGCCACTAATAAAGCTTCCTAAGCAAAACAACATCAAAACTCAACTTTCCTGCCAAAATTAAAACCTTACACCTACATGAAATGAGGACTTCAGCAACTTAGAATAAGCCACTGCATTCATCAAAAACAATATTGTTATATCCATACCTGAAAATATGGATTGGGCAGCTCCTTCATCGAAAAGGGTCACAGATAAATCTTCCTGGACTGATGTTAAAAAGAAAAAGCAAAAAAACTGAATCAAAAATTGCTGTCCCTTATAAATCTCTTGAAGCATCTACTGCAACTTGACTGGAATACATAATGTGTTTATCTTATATTTCAAGCAAGGTATGTCATGTAAATGTTCATATATATATATATATATATATATATATATATATATATCATATATGTATATATATATATATATATATATATATATATATATATATATATATATATCATATATGTATATATATATATATATATATATATATATATGTATGTATATATATATATATATATATATATATATATATATATATGTATGTATATGTATATATATATATATATGTATGTATGTATATGTATGTATGTATATATATATATATATATATATATATATGTATGTATGTATATGTATGTATATATATATATATATATATATATATATATATATATGTATGTATATATATATATATATATATATATATATATATATATATATATATATATATATATATATATATATATGTATATATATATATATATATGTATATATATATATATATATATGTATATATATATATATATATATATATATGTATATATATATATATATATATATATATATATGTATGTATGTATGTATATATATATATATATATATATATATGTATGCATATATATATATATATATATATATATATATATATATATATGTATGTATGTATGTAATATATATATATATATGTAAGCAAAAATGTTGGTTCTATCCCGTTAATAGCAATGTAATATAATAGAATTGCTTTTGTAGTAAAGTTAAATAGTAAACTGTCTTATACTTCATGATTTAAAAAGGGTGACAAGTTTATAAGTCGTTTTTTTCTTTTCAACTCATATATACAGCTTTGAGTGCTATGGATAAACAGTTGTTTCATGCAGTCATACCCAAGTTTAAAATATTTAATAGCTAAATAATGGAGTTATTAAAAAAAAAATAAAAAAAAATAATAATCTACTCCAGTTTTAAACTATGCAAGATCTGCTCTTGCGATCAATAACTCCCAGTAATTAAATTTTAAGTGCCTTAATCCTAGTAAATGCTTGTTAGTTACTAATACGTAGGATTAAGTTTTAGAGATCACTATGTCTGGTAGTGAATCTTGTTTCAAATGATGCATGTCCCCAATTAAAATGGTGTCTAATTAACTAGCTTTTTATGCTTTTTTTGCCTGTGATTGATTGATTGGGCTTTGCTCTATGTGAGATGTAGCAGGCGAGTGCATCGTGATCTCTGTACATCCGTTTTGTTCTTCTTTGATTATTTAGAGTGTTATAATAGTAGTGGGTTTGGCTTAATGTTTTGGTTTAAACATGATTACCCATTTGAGAGGTAAGCTTTCCACATCTGATTTAATAAGTAAGAGATTAGAGAGTATGGCTGGCGTTGGTAAGATAGAAAGGAACTTGGAAGATAGGTGCCTGTGTGTAGGTCTGAGATGCTGGTTGGGGCAGAGATGCTATTGTAAAATGTGAAGATTTATGCTCCTAATATTTCTCATGATAGCTGGAGGTTAAATAAGTGAATGTCCTTCGTATATAGTGCTGAATAAATGAACAGGTCATGCTGTTGGGACATTTGGCTGGGTATGTTTCGTGTTGTGATATGTAAAGGGATGGACTTTTGTGTAGAGGTGGATGTTGGGTTTGTTGCAGTGATTGTGGTTCTCGTGTTCAGTGTCCATAGGTGGGGTTGATTCATGGGAGACTCTCACGAGAAGGGGTTGAAGTGAAGGGATATGTGTATTGATGCTAGCTGAGTGGGAAATAATATACATCAAACTTAAAGTGGTGAAGCTTTTTTCAATGCTCGAGACAGCATGTGTCCATCTTCAACTCATATGATACAGACCTCTGATTACAAAAGTAAAGCGGATAGAAGGTAGTGACTCCCCGATTGATTGTTAGGGTACAGAGGGCTTCTCCTCTAGTGAAAGCAATTTAGAAGTATTTAGTGATGCTGCTGGTCTTTTGTTTAAAAGAGATGACACTATGTATAATAGGACAGGCAACAGTGTTATACTTTCTTTACACTACTGAATAAGCAGGTAACATTTTCTCTTAGATTAGAGATATATTTATGTCTACTGGCAATGTCCATAAAGTAAGTAAAAAGTGGAAGATTCATAAAATTTGAAAAAATAACAGGATATGCACAGACTCATATGCATCTGGGAGAAATCAAGTAATACATAGGAGTGCATAAAATGACTTTTAGACAATCTGTGATGTATCTTCCTTTAGTGCATAAATCAGGAAATTTGTGTATAAGTCATAATATGTTTAAAGTTTTGTCAGATTATTTTTTTGTATCACAGACAATTCATGCTTAATATATGGCAAAAGGTGCAAATAGATAAGCCATGGGTTCACCTTATTAAAATGTGTCTGTGAAGTTGAAACAGTGCTGCTTAAACTTTCAATTTCATGAAACAATATAACAATTAGAGCCCTAGTTTACGTATGCTCACATTAACATCTGCACCTAACTCTCTCATAGCGTTATACTCTCTAACAGACACTAATGAAAGCTGATATTAATACCAAAGGCTCACATAAAATAATAATGTTATTCACTATGTCTCTTAAAACTGCACAAAATTGCTAATAACCAATTCAACAATCAATCACTTAGTTAAATAGAGTCCTTATAAAGACAGAAATACACTGTCATGTGCATAATGCATGGAGTTGTCCTAACAACCTTTGATACCATCTATCTTTTGGATATTGTTTACACATAGGTTCATAGGTAGGTACTAGGCTATCGGCCCAATGGCCTACGTAAGCCTAGCCAGCAAGGTACCATAGCTTATGCCACCCATGAAAGTTATTTTCCTGTGCCACTGTCCAGCAAAGACACAGAAGTGATCCCCAGGGTGTATTTCCTATTTCCTATCCACTCATCAAGATTTTTCTTGAAGAGTGCTAATGAAGAACTTTGCTTGACATAGATGGGTAGCTTGTTCCAGGGTATAGGAAGTCTCTGGGACAGGAATCTATCCCTCCAGTGTGTCCTGTTTATTGTTGTGACAAGGATTAGGTCCATAGAGTGTGTAGCTTGGAGTGATTGGGATTTCTTTAGGTGTAGCATGTCCAACAGCTCTGAGTTTGACATAGCTTTATATGTTAGGCAGTGATCACCTTGGAGTAGGCGATATGCTACGGAGTAAAGCTGGAGTTTTTTGAGGCGGTCAGTGTAGGGCATTTGTTTGAGGCCAGTAATCCTCTTTGTGAGGTACTTCTGTGGCCTTTCCAGCTGCTGCAGATGTCTTGTGAGGTACATTCCAAAAGGGGCATTGTACTGTATAATGGGTCTAATGAGTGATGAGTAGAGGGGAACAATGACCTCTTTTTTCCTGGATGAGAACCCTTTTATGATGAGGTGTGCCACATAGAAGGACTTCCTGACTACTGTGGCGATGTGACTATCAAAGGAGAGACTACTGTCCACCTGGGTCCCAAGGTCTCTTATCACGCATTTGGTGTTAAGTAGATTGCTGCCTATGTGGTAGTTCATGGGTACAGAGTTTTTACCAAAGGGGATGACACTGCACTTTTTGGCATTGAGCTTGAGGCCATGGCTCTGACACCAGGTATCTGTCTCAGTGAGGCCCTTCTGTACGATGTCCACATCATTTGGGGACTTGACTATGGCTCCTAGTTTGCAGTCATCTGTGAACTTCATCAGCCAGAGGCCTTCTGTGTTAGCCTGTACTTCGGAGAAGTAGATACCAAACAAGAGAGGTCCCAGGACTTGGAACACTTAGTTTTTTTTACTTTCATTCTGGGTAATTACATTTGATTATAATTAATAAGCAAATGAAAAGGGAACATAAATATTGTATAGATTTGTTAAACAGGCTACATTAATCTAGGAACGTCTTTAGATAACTTGGACCATGTGTTTCATTATTTTAGTTAATTATATACCATTCAAGTAACAGGACTACTTAAGGTATAGCCTGAATGAATAATATGTATAAAATCAAACTAGTAACCAAGCTTATACTTGCTTACATTCTTGTATCTGGAAACTTAAATTCATAAAATACTTGTTTGACAATTTTAGGTTGTTGATTTACTTAATTTAATTTATAAGAGAAATTAAAGTCTGAATGGATAAAAAGTAAACATTACCGGTTACTTAATTTGTAAATTTTTCTCCTTTAATATTTATTGTTTTATGGGCTCGAAAAGAGTAGTGGTTAAGAAGGTTAGTCTAACAGATTTATTTTTGTCTATTAGACTAGGAATGCTCTTTATTCCATGGTTAGTGTAGGTTAAGATTTATACATATGCAAGTTTTGTTAATAGGCTTTTATTTATTTTTTTCTCTAGTTTTAAAATGCCTGACAAAATGTTTATTATTAACCCTCATGAAAAAAATGCTAATGAAGATAATTAGGAGCTATTTAATTAACCGAGTTAACTGTGCAAGAAGAGTTTAACGTATCTAGGATTTTATTAATACATAGTTGTTTTTTTAACTAAAAAAAATCCTGACATGGAACTGACTTTGGTGTCTTTAAATACTAATGGCTTAAACAACCCAAACAAAAGATCTAACTTATTGAGATACCTAAAACTAAATAAAGCTCAAGTAGCCTTTCTTCAGGAAACCCATTTTAAAATAAACACATTTAAGTGGGATCCTAATAATTACAGAAAACTAGCTCAATCCTCTTATAAATCAAAGAATAGAGGAGTAACAATACTTTGGAAAAAGACCTCATTGAATCCAGAAGTTGTCTATAAATATGTGGATAGGGATGGACTCATAGCTTTGGTTATATTAAAATTCAACAACAGCATATGGACTTCAGTGAATTTATATTAGTTCCCTGGTATGGGGGGTAGGATTAGCTAAGAAGAAGTTAGACCTCGTTACAACTACCTCCAAAGGCAATATAATAGTAGGAGGTGACCCGAATTGTATTACAGATGTCACAGAAACTACATATAATAAATCCCCCCGACTATCATCCACAACTAAACTATTAAAAAATGGATAGAGATGTTTACACTGAGATGTTTATGATGCTATAGGATCTAATTCATTACTTTTCTCACATCAAGACTATAGACATGGAGCCCAAACAAGAATTGATAAAATATGCCTCTCAAGATTTATATTCTAAAATTTTAAATTTTTTGATACACCCATGTCCATTTTCAGACCATAACTCCCTGGTATTGGAACTTCACACACAATTTAAATTGTTAGTTATTACTTCAATGATTCCTTCATACATTACAAAAATCAAAGAATTTAAACCTTGGTTAACTTCTGAACTTCAGTTTTTCCTAGAGATTAATTGCAAAGAAACAAATATACTTATGGTATGGGATTCATTAAAAGTTTATATATATGATAAAACCATCAGCTGGTAAAAAAAATAAAATTAAAGAATGGGAATCAGAATTACAGGAATTACAAAATCAACTTGTATTACTTAAATCCAATAAGAATTTATGTGAATCAGAAAACAAAAAGAAAATAGAAGAAGTCAATAAAAATATAATGAAATATTATAGCATAAAATTAAGTTAGCCATAGAAAGATTAAAAATAAACTCTTATGCTAGTTCTCCAAAACATCTGCATAATCTATCTATGAAAGTTAAAATGCAATCAAAAACTAATAATATTGGTAGCATATTACATGAAGGAAGAAGGAAGATGATCTCAGACACAGGTGACATTTTAGATGCTTTTAAATATCATTATGCAGAACACCATAAAAGTGAAATAAGTATAAATGAAATTTGTAACCTGGATAATATAACCCCCAACATTAAAAAATCTCTGAAGAGCTAAGGCTGGAGTTGCAAAAAACAATAACACAGAAAGAAATTTTAGACAGGATTAAAGAAAGTAAATCTAACAAGGCACCAGGGATAGATGGTTTAATAATAGAAATATATAAATTGTTTCCCAATTCTATAACTTCTCTCCTACATAAAACCTTTCTTGAAGTCAACTCATTAGGAATAATTCCTCCTTCGTGGAGATATTCTTTAATTACCCCTATCCGAAAAGAAAATAAAGACCCTAATTATTGCAATTCTTATAGACCAATATCTTTGCTTAATAATGATTATAAAATTATAGTTAGTAGAATGAAAGTTCCACTGTCCAATATAACTAATAAAGATCAAACGGGTTTTATATAAAATAGACAAACATAGGACAGCATCAAAAGGATGTTAACATTAATTGATTATTTAAATAGAGAAAATCAAGAAGCATTGATAGTGGTTTAGATATAAAAAAGGCCTTTGATTCTTTAAATTGGGATTATCTAGTTAAAGTTTTGAATATATTTGATTTTCCTCTCTCTTTTATCACATTTATAAAGAAAGTTTATGAGAATAACTTAGCATTTGTTAAAATAGGCCCTTTTACATCTGAAGCCATACAGATCACTAGAGGCACTAGATAAGGATGTCCCATGTCGCCTATCTTGTTTGCATTCGCTATAGAAATTCTTGCAATTCTAATACGTAGCAATTCAAAAATAAGAGGGATAGATGTATATGACCAATATAGTTCCAAAATAATGTTGTTTGCTGATGATGTGCTTCTCACTTTACCTAACTCTGAAGAAGTATTGGATGAAGTAGATTTACTAATAGGAAACTTTCAAAAACTCTCAGGTCTCTACTTTAATAAATCAAAATCAAAGTTCCTGTTGTTAAATAAAAAAATCAGGAGGTACAAGTATCTGTAAATCATATTATTGGTGAGCATGTTCCAGCCTTGGACTGTTTGGGGATTGTATTGTGTAAGAATATGGCAGAGATTCTAAATACCAATTATACAAACATTATAGAATTAATTAAAACATTGGTAAATAAATGGAACAACATGTTTATAACATTTGAAAACAGATTGCAGTTGATAAAAATGGTCTTACTACCTAAAGTAATATATATAGCCCAGGCTCTTACATTATTACCAGAAAAAAGATTTCTTAAAGAAATTACATCAGTATTCTTAAAGTTCTTATGGTATCCAAAGAAAACTAGAGTGGCATATTCTCATCATATTAGACATTGGGAACAAGGGGGGTGGGGGGGTTAAAATGTCCAAACATTGAAACATACATAAAGGCTTCTACACTTAAAATTGCGATAGATTGGGTAAATCCTAAATATTCTTCTAATTGGAAACGATTACATTCCATAATATTAAGGAATGAAAATGCATTATCAAAAAATCTTATAGTTTCAGATAAAGATAATAGAATGTGGTACTATTTGACTATAAATCTACAATATAATATAATAAAACCAACCAAATGAAACCTAATAAACCATACTTTTGACACCTTTAGGACATTTGTCAATATGAATATAGATATAAAATTTTGGTTTGCATTACTAAAGCCATTCAGTATTACAAAAAATGTCCCTAGAAAAGTACATAGATTTTTACTTCATGGGAAAATAAGAACTTAATATGCAGGTTTTGTTGTATAAAAAACAAGTCTTGGAAGCACAACATTTAATCTCGGGCTATGGATTAGCACCTAATGATTGTCTAATGTTGCAGAGTGTTTTAACATATTCTAAGGATCTATGTAGAATAGTAAACAATTCATCATTTAAAAGTACCCCTAAATTTATGTCTTGGTTGTTTGAAATTATCTATAACAACACTAATACAAACAAATGAGTTATTATACTTATATAATGTATTAATTGCTTAGAAGAACAGCTCCTAAAGTATCCTATTGGCAATATTTAACTAAAGGTATACAAATTCCCCTGTCAATAGAAGATAAGATAAATATCTTACTGTCAGTTAAATTAACATCTTATTCACAATATTGGAGAATATTTAAATGGAAATATCTACATAGATTCTTCTTAACACCTGAGAACATTTCAAAGATAAACACCTCAAGTAATAATGTATGCTGGAGATGCCAATAATCAGCAAATACAGACTGGTCTCATGTTTTTTCTGACTGTGTTAGTATTAGAACATATTGGAATGAGATTAGTCATTTTCTACAGGCTCTTTATACAGATACATTTATTTTGACAAAATCTCTAGTTTTACTGAATGTAATCAATAATCCTCACTAGAAGAAACTGGATTTGTATTTAATATGGACTATACTAGCAATAGCTAGAAAATGTATAACTAGAAGTCGGAAATCCAACACAGCACCCACCATGGAGGAATTTTTATGTCTACTGAAGAAGTCTGTTTTAATGGAGATCAAAACTAAAGAACTGAGAATCCATCCCAAGCCATTAGTCAATAACCCATGGAGAAAAGTTTTGACATTGACTGACACCTTGCAATTGGAATCAGACTCTTCCTGGTAATTTAAATATAATGGCTCAACATCATTGTTTTTTCATAGATCTGTTGTTATCTTAATGTATTTGTCAGGCTAAATGTAAATATTGTATATAGCTGAATATTTATTAATTGTAAACAATCATTAAGTTTTAAATCAAAATAAAAAAATGAGTAAAAAAAAAAGAAAATGTAAGGCCAACAGAACCAACCTCTATAATAATAACATAAGAAAATTCACCTATCACTCAATGCAGCAAGTAATCAGACCACTTTTTCAGCACTGGTGCTAATGATAAACATTCATTAAGATCATGAAAAACACCACTTGCCAAAATAATCTGTCAGTGTAGTTCTTTAAATAACAATTGATTCTCCCAATTACCATCCTGTACATCTGTACACATTTTTTCTAAAATCAAAAATATAAACTTGTTGAAATTGTGGAAAGGGTTAGAATCTGCTTCTGCAACAACCATTTCATACCCCCTAGCACTTCAAGTAAAGAGCAAATGTATAGGGAAAAAAGGACTCCAGCTAACCATTGAAAGCATTTTGGTGCATCAGAGTCTATGTTAAATCACTGAATGCTTAGAAAAGTGAAAGATGATTTATCGAACCCATGTAAGCGAAAGCTTACAATCTCGAACACTTAGAACAGTGATTTTTTTCCAAGGGAAAAGAATTGCTGTTCCACAAAAAAAAAAAAAAAAAATTTAAAACTTTACATAAAGTGGGGGGCTTCACCCCTCACACTCCCTACTTAAATATGCCAACTCCAAGATTGCTTACAGTGATGAAAATGGCAAAGTAACAGAAGCAGACAAGACATTTCTTTCCTAGGAAAAGAATTTGCTTATTTGCTGTTTTGCCTTTTCATGCTTTCAGGTTCAATCAAGATGCATTCACAAGAATGCATATTCGATCATTTAATAGGAACCCAGTGCATCAGCTTCCACAGCAGTCAATCCACATCCATCCCCCAGCTCTTTGAGTGAAGAAAAAAACAGAAGGACTTTGAATGTAGAAAGTCAATTGGTGCATTAGCATTTCTGTACATTAAAAAGCTGCAGGAAATCTGAGATTGTACCCTCTAACACTTTGTGCCCAGGGCAGGTGCCCCCTTTGCCTCTTGTTATGCTACTGCCAGGCAGACAATGGATGGGAGGTTGGGGGCTCTGTTGCTAGTAAATAAAAATCAAAAATAACTTCACAACATATTACTTCCAATGCATACCATCATTAAAGGAAACCCTCTAGGTGGTTATATGCAACTATTATAGCCAGTAGCTGGAATACGTTTTTTGTTACATTGGTCTGCATACCTCCACCCTCTAGAATTGCAGTAGAACAAAACACTACAGAAATATCTTAAGCCACATCATAAAAAAGAAATGATTTACTGTTGGTGATATCAATGTCAAACTGCAGAGCCCCAAAAATCAGGAAATAAATTACTTATCTGTACATAACCTTGCATAACTAATAAAATAATCCATATGTCCAAGTATTGAATAACTAGCACTTTCATCCACTTTAATTAGCTGTGAACTTCTTCAGAAAAATCACAATCCACCCAAACACTTCTTTTATAATCAATTAATAGTCACATGCTTGATTACATCATACGTCTCTAAAAGATTTTCCCATTAAACCAATAAAATAGCATTCACAAGTATAAAACAGTTTTTTGTATGTAAAAAATAAATAAATATCAGTCTTTTTATAATAAGTATATGTGAATATATCAAAGAAATTATTTCTTCAACAAAAACACTTGATGTTAATGATTTTGTTTAAACCAGGCTTAGTGTCTGTCCCAAAATGAAGTTGCCATAAAGATTCCTTACATTCTAATAATGTTTTGAGATCTTCTGAATATGTTTGTTGTTTGATGTTATCTAACACAGAAAAAACTTTCTTAAAGTTTGAACAAACTATAGAATGCCTAGCTAGGGCGTTAGTTTGTTCTTTTTTTCTTTATGGCTAATAGGTGTTCACTAATTCTTTTTTTCAAACACCTAGTTGTCATTCCAGTATAATAACATAGGCATGAAAGACACTGGGCAACATACACAACCATCTGACTATTGCAAGTAAAATAACTTTTACACCAATATGTTTTCCTGTTGTGTTTAAAATAAACTGATGAACAGTTACTAATGTACCTACACTGCCTACAACTGTTGCAGGCATAGGGTCCCCTTAATTGAAATATTGTTAACATTACTTTCGTCTTGTGTAGTACCTCCAGTTTCTAATAAACTTTTAATGTTGCAAGTTTTTTTATATGTAAAATTAGGATTTTTACCTATTACTTTGATAAAGTCCTGATTACCCAACAATATTTTCCACTTATCGACAATGATATTTTTAATACACCCCATTTCATTAACTATGGGTAAAATGAAAGCCCAAGTAAAATCTTTATTCCCCCTTCTCCAGCTTGCCAGTATTTATACTAGAATTAACACCTGCCAAAATGGGACTAGCAACACTCCTCCATAACATTAAAACCTCATTTTCAATAGGTTTTAACCACGATCTGTCATACCCCCTACCTTCAAAGAATGATCTTAATACATCAACCTCTCTCATAAATACTGTATCCAATGATGTAAGTCTACTGAGACTTATTAGCTGTCCTTTAACAACTCCTTTTTTCATATGGAGCAGATGAAGAGATTCCTTATGTAAATATTGATTTACAAAGATAGATTTTCTATAGATGTTGCTAATAAATCTTTTGGACTCAAAATCATAGGTCAAATTGATGTCCAAAAAGTTCAAATTTGGACCAAAACCACTCGTAGTGAGCGTTAAAAATTCTGTGGTGGTGTTCAAGTAAGACACAAAATCAGCAAACTCTTGAAGTGTACCTTTCTAAAGGAAAAACAAATTGTCAATGTATCGACGATACAATAAAATGTTTTTTCAAAGATACTATTGACAATAAATTTGTTTTCCCAATTTGCCATCACAAGATTGGCAAAAGCCAGGGCTACTCTTGCCCCCATAGCTAACCCAGATGTCTGCTTGTACAGTTGATTATTAAACTTAAAAAAGTTGTTATCTAGTACAAGCTCCATAAGGGTACACACCGTGTTTATCTTAATATTGCCCAGTTCACTATTAGTGGTTAAGTATTCTGTAAGGTATTCAATACCTCTGTCTTGTTCTATGCAAGTATAAAGAGAAGCAACATCTAGAGAAGCGAAACAAAAAGTCTCGTTTTCCAATTTCAAATCACTTAACTGCTCCAAAAGATGCCAGGAGTCCTTTAAATAAAAATGGACGCCTGCATGATAGGATTCAGTATAAAATCTAACCAAATGGAGAGTGTCTCTGTTTTAGACCTTGCGGCAGATATAATAGGTCTAAAAGAGGGGGGGGGGTTATAAAAGTTTTCTGAATTTTTGGAATCCCAAAAAACACTGCCATTTTCGGATGTTCCACCTGTAAATATACGTAACTGTCATGATGTAATTCTCCCTGCCAAAACATATCAAAAAGGAATGTATCCAGCCTTAGATAATTATTTTTAATCAAAGCAAGATCTACCTTTTTTTGTAGGTGGTTTCATCCTTTAACATGTCTTCTATGGATTTAACATATTCACATTGATCCATAATTATAATCTTACCTCCCTTATCTGCCTTCATAACCCTCAGTTGGTTATTTGCACGTAATAACTGTAACGCCTGGATTTCCAGGTGGGTTAGATTTCCAATACTTTTGTCAGGAATGATATTTTTAAATCCTGTCTCACACAAATTCTGAAAGACTTGTAATGTTCCTAATAGTGGTGGACTATAAGTACATACTTTTCTTGGACCTACAATTTGTCTATTACAGTTAACATCCTGCATTATATACCTTAAATTAAGTTTCCTTAAAGTAAGCCTAAAATTCACAATCAGTTTGGCCAAATTCATCGTATTTCCAGGAATAAAAGAAAAACCCTTTCTTCAAAAGGCTAAAAACTGAATTTGATAATGGTGTTTGAGAGATTTAAAACTTCTATGTCGTACAATACAGAATCAGAAGTAATCATCATTTCTTTTGGTTCTTGCCCCTTCCCTTTCCCTTGTTCTTTACTACTTTCAACCACGTGGGACCCCATTTGTTCCCCTGTTGGCCCACTAAAAAAGAACCCACATTTTTGGAACCACCTGCCCCTTCTGTGACATTGTTGACTAAGTCAGGATTCTGTGTTTCAGACACAGAAACATTACCAACATTTACTAAATTTTGACTGTTTCAGACACAGAAACATTACCAACATTTACTAAATTTTGACTGTTTCAGACACAGAAACGTTACCAACATTTTCTAAATTTTGACTGTTTCAGACACAGAAACATTACCAACATTTACTAAATTTTGACTGTTTCAGACACAGAAACGTTACCAACATTTACTAAATTTTGACTGTTTCAGACACAGAAACATTACCAACATTTACTAAATTTTGACTGTTTCAGACACAGAAACATTACCAACATTTACTAAATTTTGACTGTTTCAGACACAGAAACATTACCAACATTTACTAAATTTTGACTGTTGTCCACATCAGTGACTTAATTTGTATTGGCACCACTGGTTGGAACATTACAATTACAACATACAGTTGAACTATATCCATTGTGTCCATTAGTACCTGCTTTTGCAACAATATTCTGATTAAATGAATCCTAAACATCTTTGATATAATATGCAGTTTTATTCGCATAAGCAGCAATTTTATATATAAAAAACTTGCAACATTAAACGTTTATTAGAAATGGGTGGTACTACACAAGACGAAAGTAAAGTTAACAATATTTCAATTAAGGGGACCTACGCCTGCAACAATTGTAGGCAGTGTAGGTACATTAGTAACTGTTCGTCAGTTTATTTTAAACACAACAGGAAAACATATTGGTGTAAAAGTTATTTTACTTGCAATAGTTAGATGGTTGTGTATGTTGCCCAGTGTCTTTCATGCCCAAGTTATTATATTGGATTGACAACTAGGTGTTTGAAAAAAAGAATTAGTGAACACCTATTAGCCATAAAGAAAAAAGAACAAACTAACGCTCTAGCTAGGGATTCTATAGTTTGTTCAGACTTTAAGAAATTAGTTTTTTCTGTGTTAGATAACATCAAACAACAAACATATTCGGAAGACATCAAAACATTATTAGAATGTAAGGAATCTTTATGGCAACTTCTTTTTGGGGCAGACAGTAAGCCTGGTTTAAGCGAAACCAATAGCATCAAGCGTTTTTTTGTTGATGAAATAATAATTTCTTTGATATATTCACATATACATATATTTATTATAAAAAGACTGATATTTATTTATGTTTTACATACAAAAAACTGTTTTATACTTTTGAATGTTTTTTTTATTGGTTTAATGGGAAAATCTTTTAGAGACTTATGTAATCAAGCATGTGACTATTAATTGGTTATAAAAGAAGTGTTTGGGTGGATTGTGATTTTTTCTGAAGAAGTTCACAGCTAATTAAAGTGGATGAAAGCACAAGTTATTGTGTTCGTGTCTTTCTAGCATTGGTGGAGAAGATCACAATTTTCATTTTAATCGTTTGTTGATTCAAGTTTTGTTATATGTCCAAGTACGTCTAACAGCAACAAAATGCTACTTGACTTTGTTATAACCAACATTCTAGAGAAAAAGACAGCACACTGTCTGCTGTAAAATTCCCTTTGTAGATCTAGCAACAGTAATCTTCTTAGGAAATAAATCTGCACAAGTGCTTAGATTGAAATGAACTATAACAGTTGGCAAACGGCATGCAAACCCTTTCAATATTTGCCACCCTTATATAGCTGGGAAATGACAAACACAACCCTGTAATACAAATACATCTAAAAGGTCAACATTTTCCATTTATAGGACTATAGGAGGTTACTAGGCTATTGGCCCTGAGGCCCTTATAACCCTAGCCAAAGAGTTTAGCCCATGTTTAGACAAGTCAGCACCTGAAGCCCCTGTCCAGTAGGGACACAGGTGGAATCCCAGGGGTATATTTTCTGTTTCCCATCCAGTTATTCAAGTTGTGCTCAAAAAGGGGTAAAGAGGTACTCTGCTTGACATGGAGAGGGAGACTGTTCCATAGATGGGGGACTCTCTGGGACACAAATCTGTCCCACCAACAAGTCCTGTTGATGTCACAGACGGGTTGAGGTCATGTGTGTGAGTTACACGAGTGGAGCTTGACTTGCGGATATGCAGAAGTCTCATCAAGGTGGGATTCATGATCGCCTTGTATGCCAAACAGAGGTCACCTCTGAGGAGTATATATAAGGTGGGCCATGGAGAAGGCTTTCCATACAATGGAAGCAATACGGTTTTCAAAACTCAGGTTGCTATCAACCTGGGTGCCCAAATCCCTCACAACTGATTGCGTGCTTAGGATGTTGTTATTATTGTTATAATTTGTAGGGACATCACTCTTCCCATAGGGGATGATGATGCAGTTTTTGGTATTCAGCTTGAGGCCATGTTTTTGGCACCAGTCATTTGTCTGAGATCCTCTTGGAGGATGTCTACATCACTAGGGTAATTGATGACAGCACGCAGCTTGCAGTTATCTGCCAACTTAGCCATAGCCCACTGGTTTTGGCGTGCACCTCAGAAAAGTATATCCCAAATAACAGAGGCCCCAAGACCTAACCATGGGGTACGCAGCTTGTTATGAGTCTACTGCTTGAAGTGGCTTCCCCTGTTTTGACTAGGTGGGGGTGTATCAGTGAGCCAGTTTGCTACCCATCTGGTAGTATACAGATTGATACCTAGTTGAGAGAGTTTATCTATTATGCCTCAGTGGGGAATAGTGTCAAAGGCTTTGGCTAGGTCAAGGTAGGTGGTGTGCACCGTCTTCCCGTCATCCATTGCTTTGGTGACTGTCTCAAAGAAGTCGACCAAATTTAGCAGACATGACCTCCTCTTGATGAAGCAAAACATTGTGGGATTGAGTGTTTGGAGGTTGCCAATGTTCTTGTTAATGAGGTCCATGATAATACATTCCATGGCCTTGCAGATCAGGCTAGTTAGGCTGATGGGTCTGTAATTTTCTGGATCGGTGGACACACCACCTTTGTGTAAAGGGATGATGGTGGATGTCCTCGGCTCAGCTGAGATGAAGCCGGTACTCAGACTCTGGTTGAATAGGGTGCCTAATGGTGCTGCAAGTTCCTGCTTGAGTTCACATAGGATGCAGGCTGGTATGTTATCAGGTCCCATGGAGGGTGGATTTTTTTTGCTTTTGAGAGAGCAGTAATGACCTGTTCCCTAGATATAAGGGGAGGGGGGCAGGGACTGGGGATGTTCTGATTTACTGATGGGACAGAGGGGTGAAGTTTTTGCTGAATCTGTCAGCCAGCAAGTTTTCTCTATCTATGGCATTTGTATATGTGGTGTTCTTGACCACCAGTTCTGAACAGATCTGGGTGCTTCCTTTGAGTTTGTGGACATATGTAAAGAAGACCTTATGATAGTCTCTAGTAGATGTGGCCAATTTGGACTCGAAGTTTGCTTTGGAGGATTTCACTTGTGCTGTTATTTGCTTAGTCAGGGTAAGGAGACATTGCTTCCAATTGGGCACCTGCTCCTTCTTGGTCTTGGACAGCAATTTTTTCCTTTTGTTATAGAGTTTATTTATTGCAGATGTCCACCAGACAGGTTTACTCTTCCTTGCGGAGTATGATTTAGTCCTTTCAGGTATTCCTGATTCCATGCATTTATATAAATGCTCGTATAGTGTTTTGGTGTAGTTTTGAATATTGGTACTAGTTCCTACAGAGGGGAGGGAGGCTGTGAAGCTGTTTATACCATCCCTCAGGAGGCTGTAATCAGCTTACACAAGTTTTTATATCTGTTCCTAAGTAGAGGCAGGTTGGGTAAGATGGTGACTTCGAAAGTGACCACTTTATGGTCGGATCTTACCAGGGAGGATGATACTATAGGGATGCTGCAGTGGTTGCTCATGTTGGTTAATACCAAATCCAAGATATGGGTGTTGTGGGTGTTATCGACTAGCTGTTCCAAGGCATTTGCATTGACAAAATCGAGAAATCTCTGGGCATTTGTGTTCTGGCATGAGTAGTTCTTCCAATCTATGTCTGGGAAGTTAGTCACCCAGGATCAGGGTAAAGGGTTGGATCTTGATTGATTTGAACAGGCCCAAATAGGTGGATTGGGCATCTTGAGTCAGATTTGGGGGCCAGTAGCTAGCTGTGATTTGATCAGGGGTCTTGTCAATGGTTAACTGCACCTGGAGTGTCTCCTGTGTGTCATACTGTTTGACCAGCCTGGAGGTGTGTATGTTTTTAATGTATATTGAAACTTCACCTCCTTTGGCTTTACTGCCCACAGTTTGGGGTCTGAATGTATGATAGGATGAATAACCAGGTAAGGCTAAGGTGCTCTCCACAGATTTGAACCAGGTTTCTGTAACTGTACAGATGTCAGCATTTTCCAGGGTTAAGAATGTTTACAATGAGTACAGTTTCATGTTTAAACTCCTAGCATTTAGCAGCATGACCTTTAATTTGCATTTTGTTGAAATGTTTATGTTGGTTTTTATCTACCTCAGGACTTTTCCTAAAAAAGGCACTATGGGGGAGGCAAGAGCCTTTGCCAGAACCCTGAAGCCCAGGTGAAACAGATGCAGGCCATCTCTGGCAAAGCCTTGTGGTGTGTTGTGTCAATCCTATCTTCACAGGATGTCAGGTACTGGATCCCCCTGGAATGACACCAGAAACTAAGCCAATTGTTAGTCAGTCATTTTCTGTTTGTATTGTGGCATCATTCTGAGTGATGGCAGAATGCTGCTTAAGGCTAGGGACATACGTGCCTGGGACAGATAATCAGTGAGCTCAATCATGTTTCTCATCATGTACATCTCAAGTCATCCACACCAGCATGGACTATGACAGAGTCATAACAGTACCTGTTGTTGAGAGACTTGAGTGTGCATGTGATATGGCGGATTCTGGCACCTGACAGACAACTAACTATGGCTTTCCCCTTATCCCGCCTGGTAAGAGGCACATCTGTATGCCTCACAATGGAGTCTCCTATGACTAATATGTTAGGTTTATGGTGAAGCTTTAGTGGCTGTGAGACACAGGTGTGTGGACTACGTGTGGTATGTGGTGTGGAGGGCTGTGGAGATCGCATGTGTTTTTGCTTCAGCAGTCTCTTTTGTTTGGGTATGTTTATGTGGAGGACCTCCGCATATGTGGGTGTGTTTTGTGTAGGTGTGGGTGGTGTTTGAGGTGTAGTGATTGTGTTGACAACCTTTTCAGTGCCAGATATACTGGCTTGAGGAGGAAACAGCATGGGCTCTAGTTTTTTAATGTAAATGCATCTCTCTCAAATTGTGTTCCTGGGTGGTAGTAGTAGATGGTTGTCTGTGTACATGAGGCAATTGCTACACTGTCTCAAGATGTCCATATCAACCAGACTAGCAGGAGACATGGTAAGAAGTTGTCATCCATATTTCTCAGAATCTGAGGGAGAGAGGCCAGGGAGAGCTAAGGGGTGGGCCTAAAGCACAAGTGCTTAAACCAAAACTAAGAGCTTAGAATAACACTTAATTTAGACAGGCTATAAACAAGCGGTAATGAATAAACAGAAAAGATGCAGTTGAACACTTTAGAGAACAAGCAGTAAGTAGCAGGAAAAAGCAAGATGAAGCAACAGAGTAGTGGGAAGAAACACAAATACAGAAAAATATAAGCAGCTGAATAAAGTGTCTTTGTTTTATATAAAGTGAAAAGAGAGAGAGCAGGAACAGAAGATAATTCAAAGTTAAGGGACTAAGGGGTTTGGCCTTCCCACATGACCCTCTGTATTAGGTAGAGTGAGCTAATGAGATGGGACTGGAAGGAGTGTCCCAGATCAAATTTACAGTAGGGGTATGCAACTGCAAAAGCCAACAAAAAAAATTTCAGCACAGATCAGAAAACAAAATTTGCTCAGCAAGTATATAAATAATTCAGTCAAGCAAAATAGACAGTGCAGAACACTGAATAGTTAAAGTGTGAAAAAGTATACTTATCAGCTCTATATTTCCAGATTGTTTGAGAAGCACTCTGTCAGGCACAAAGAGAGCGAGCAATGACATGCAGGAATTCACATAAAGGTAATATTTTTATAGCAGTATAACCCTTGAACTAAATATTTTCATGACAGCCCGAGATAAATCTTTGAAAAATGGATACAGACCAGAAACCTAAAAGACTACACAACATTTAATCCTTAAACAGCAGTGTAAACTTGAAAGAAAGCATGTAATACATAATGTATGTAAATGGAAAAATATTAATATGGTTGCTTTCTTTTCTATTAATGTATCTGTGTCTGTCTTAAGTGAAAATTTAATAAAGGTGTATAAAAAACAACAGTGTAAACTTAAGATAAAATAAACAAATTCTACAGACCTCAGAACCAGAATGAATAGTACACTGGCTACATACTTTTCATAAACTATTCATTAAATGGAGCAACTGTTTTGATAAACTAAATGTAAGCAAAACACTTCTACTGCTTAACTCCCCTTTGTTACATTATTTTAAATGGCACTGCTCCTTCACCCTTCTCTAACTCCTCCACAAATAACACTCTCGCCATCCAGATATCAAATCCACCCATCTCACAAACTACTCCAGATTCACAAAGCCCAACATTATCCTATAATGACTGTCCATCTTTTCACTTCGACAGTATTTCCCAAATCCAAGTGACAAGCATGTTCAAAACACGAGAAACAAATGTAACCCAAATGAGTACACCATCTACTCAGCCCCTTTCTTTCCAAATGTGTCTCTTGCAGCATTTTAATTTGCAGTCTGCATTTCTTAGTATATTTCAATACTGTAAGACCATTTATGTTCCGAAATAATATGGATAGCATAGCCATTACGTCAGAAAGTTATTATTCCCACCTGTTATACATAATCATATTTTTTAAAACTTGTTTTTCCAACTTTTCTGTTACATTGCACACACTGTTTGGTAGGTTGATCTATTATACAGTTGTTTCTTGTCATCTCCATTTGAATCGGTGACATTTTACAAGACTTTTTGTTTTAATGAAAACTCTCAAATAAAAAAAAACTAAATACATTTTTAGAACATCTCCATAGCCGATTAACTAAGGACAAACAGACAAAATGATGTACATCTTCAAAATATGAAGTTTAACCCTCCTGATAGGAACAATTGCCTCATATCAACAGTTGTACCCGTTTAGGCTTTAACTAACCTAAAATTAAGGTTATCCCATACTAAATAGCATGTTACAGCACATGTTCCCACTTACTCTGGTTGCTGTGTGTTTTTTCTTCTCTCTCTTCCCTACAAGTTGTGAAAAGTCAGCTTATTTGCTTTCAGTAAACATTAACTTTGGGCCTTTAAAAAGTACACTGGCCATCTTTAAAAGTAAATTATACACTGTTCTGTCAAATACATTGATGTATTAAGTATGGAAGCTGCTATCTCTTATTCACTTCCAATAATTTCAAACTTTATTTTTTACTGAACTGCTTGCCCTTGTACCTTAAATTTTTGCATGTCCCTAAACAATGCTCTGAACTCTCAATATTAATTGCTTGCACCTACAAACAGCTGTTGTTTTTATGGAAACAGAAGAACAGAATGTACAACTGCCTTCAGCTGCAGACTTCTTAACCCACTGAACAAAAGAAATGTACTAATTATCATGACATTCATCATTATGTCTTATTTTCAAGCCTATGTGCTTACAGAAAATGTATTTTAGATTAAGCCAAGGGGATTAATCCAGACATTCACCTATGCAAAAATAAGAGAAAACATCTAACCTGCACACATAATCATTGCACGTTTATACCCCATAACCCACCCCAACAGCCCAAGATTGGGTCTATATCACTTCATTGAAGTGACACTTCAGTGAACAGCATTTTATTGGAAATGCCATTTATCGAATTCCACTCATATGGAGGCTGCACCCCCACAACCCCCACTTATTATATATGCCAACTCTGAGATCACACTACAGTGGCAAAAGGACAAATTTCCTGATCCTAACCCTACAGTGATCTCAGTTTGAACAATTCAACGAATGGCACTTTCAATGTAAGTGCACTGAAAATTCTGTTCACTGACCTGATTTTTCGCTGAACTGATAGGGACCCCCAGGATTACAGCATTTTAAATTAAACTTGCTTTTGCCCAGCCTTTCTTCTTTCTTTTCACATTGTAATGGCTATTATTTCTTAAAACTTAATTAAAAAAGGTACTTCCTTACTTTAATACTTTAAACATACAACAGTCACTGAAAAGAATCACACTCATCCCCACAGTTAGGATACCCTTGACTATATACTATACAAATATGTTTAACTATATACCATGCAGTTAATAATATGAACTGTTTTGTACAAATAATATTAAGAACAAAAATTGTTTACTTAGGTACTTTTTTCTCTTTTAGTGTTCTTCTAAACATTAATGACATAAAGTGGTTACCCACAAGTTTAACAAAGTCAAGCAAAATCCAGTCTTTTTCAGCTACTTTTTCTTGTAAAGCCATATTTCAGAAATGTGATTGATGATTAATGTCACATGTATTCATCAGTTTCAGTGTTGCTGGTCATCTTCTTGTTCATCTCTATCTATCAAAACCAGACTTTGTTTCAAGTCCTAGGT
This sequence comes from Protopterus annectens, assembly GCF_019279795.1. Taxonomy (NCBI): domain Eukaryota; kingdom Metazoa; phylum Chordata; order Ceratodontiformes; family Protopteridae; genus Protopterus; species Protopterus annectens. The sequence continues at coordinate 326,505,880 of NC_056750.1, read as the reverse complement.
ACTCCTGAATCTTCAAGTCAACTCCGTTGCCTTTTTTCTGTCTCTCAAACATTTTCCTTTGGAAGATTCGAAAAGGTCTTTATTGTCAAAAAAATGAGAAGCAGAGTCCCTTTCTATTTGATGGTTCACTCTTTGTTGGATAAACGTTTGTATTTCCTCCTTATCCTGTTCTGCATCAGAAACTTTTTTGATCCTCTAGTAAAACATATTCTAAAGGCAGCTGGCTACAGCAGCTTGAATCTTCCATCTGCCTCACATTGAACAAAACGGAAACTTCCCCTTATGGAGATGTCCATTGAAATGCTCGAACTTCTGCACATTTGAACTTATAGTCTTGACCATATGAAGTTCAAACTTGCAGAAGTTTGACTATCTGATAGGAACCCTGCAGTTAATAGATATTTTCCACAAACACTCTACTGTCTCTAGTTTTTAATACTTTAACCTTCTGCCACAGTTTTGTCAGGATCAGCCATTCCTGCCGGTATGATTGTGTCTTTACTAATACATGTCTTCACTGCTTTCTCATGGCCAGGTTTGGAGCATAAACTTGATGTGCCTTTTCAATTAGAAATTCCTACTGTGGAATACCAGTCCAGTTGCTTATTTGTGCTTTTATAAAGCTGAGTCTGTTCATTCCAGTTTTCAGGTACAGCAAAAAATCTCAGATTTTTTCTGCATGCTCTGTCTTCTAACTCTACATTTGTAACAGCTTTTCTTAATAAGACTCATATTCACCCAGTATGTTCTTCAATTTGACCTCTGATTTTTACATTTTTATCAGTTTGTCTGAATACATAGCTAAAGCTACATCTATTTTCCAGCTTTTTGTTATTTGAATTGATATACTTCTTCAGTGTTTCATTTATTTTAATCTTCTCTGAGTACATTTGATTTATTTTTTCCGCTAAATTATTGGACACCATCTCTTGTACCAATGCTGGAGCTTGAATTTGTTTTTTCTGAACTTCTGCAGGATTCTTTGAAGTCAGTGTTTTATCTCCAACTTTTCTAGCTGATTTAATTTCAAGTTCTTTAAATTTCTTCTTTGCTGGCATCCAACCAAAGTACAAGTCTATATTAGTTCATCAAAAACACAGAATTTTTCCCAGAGTTAAAAACCACTGGGCCATCACCACAACTTTTCCCTTTTCTCCATGATAGTGCAATCTCAGAGTTGGTATATCTAGTTGGAGGCAAAGCCCCCCCCCCCGCCACACTTGGGTAGGTTTGATTTAGTGCGGTGTGTGTTCTGGAGTGCTAGAGGGTGAGTGGTTCTTAACAGTTGATCTTAACAGAATGTAGGGGCTACTTAAGTGTCAAAGCACCCTTCCAAGAGTTAAGATCTGGTCTTGAGCTAGAGTTGCACTGACACAGGGTGTTTTTAACTAATATTGGAGTCTAATTGCTGCACTTCATGTACTGCAAAGTGTTGAAATTATGCCAAAATATAACAGACCATGTGTACTTGGTGTTTAAAACTCCAGCATGAGAAGGGAAGCATGGCTTCTTTATCTAATATTCATGCTAAAAGTCTCCAGTAAGCTTATATATAAAAATGATCAACTCTTTTCATCTGTTAAATTTTTTGTGGCTGTGAAAATGAAATGTTGCTTAATGGTATATTTTCTCATCTAGATTCGTCAGATTCATTATGAACAAGACTTAAAAAGACTGCAATGGAAAGCAGATCAGGAGGCCCGTGAGGCCCAAGAGACTCTGGATAAAATTTTGAATCTTGATTTCAAGGTACACTTACTGGTTTAAAAAGATACACATTATTTCGTTTCAGCATGTTTCACCTTATTAACTTGCTTATCAGTTTAGTTCTTGTCCCTTACTACTCATCACAGAGTTGTCAAGGTTAGTATAGAGCACATGTATGAGAGTGAAACCTTACTGTTTATTTGCTGAAAACAGTTATTAGAAAGAGTTTGGTCTTTCAGAAAATGCTACAGAATTAAATACTAAGCAATACCTGTAAACCAAACAAATCCTTTTCTTTTTCCAGGATATGAACAAATCAAATGCAGGTGGCGGATGGGCTATTAAGACCTGCAAATTTGAAGCAAATGCCCATGATGCCCAGAAAGTTCAGTCTCACACAAGGTATATTCATTTTTTTCTATATCATTTTCCGTAAGCCTGACAACCATCAAGGCATCTCCCATCAAATTTGAGGCTATTCATTCCTTAGAAGTGGCGGGCATTTAAACAGATCTCCTAAAGCCAAGAGATATCCAGTGGGTGCCATTAACTAGGTAATCATCAGGGATATAATTTTCTAATATCCAAGGGATTGAAAGCACCATACTGTATGATAACACACACAGATTGTGACATGAAGCCAGATACTGCACAACTGCTATATTCAGTAGACATGTAGTGTGATAGGATACATCTATTATGTGCCTTATTGCTGTTATACTGGCATTGATATCCAAAGCCTTCTTTTAGACAAAGAATGTTTGCTGTCTGACTTGTGCTATTTTCAAAAGCCCAGAAAGCACCCAAAAGGCTGATTAGTACTGTGCAGTCTTAGTAATAGTTATTAACAATAATCTATCTGGGCTAGAAGCAAACTGTAGTGGTGTAGTGTTTCTTTTCAAAACATTGTTCAGACTATCTCATGAAGATGATTTACTTTCTACCATACATGGGCACACACTCGCTCTCTCTGTCTCTCTCAAAAACACACAGTCTGCCAATCTAGGCATCCAGTTTGTCACTGTCTACACTCTCCATCACACACAAACATAAAAGTGACGTGCACTCAGATACAGAAAAAACATGCGCACAGACATGTACATGCTGAACCAAACTTTCAGCATATACTTCCCATTTAAAGCATTTGGCATGTAGCTGAACTATTTTTTAATTTATGCTGTGACTCGAATGGACTCCTTTATTAAGTCAGGGTACAATTAGAGTTTGTGAAATTAGTATTAATTCAGTCTTTGATGTCATCCAAGAGTGATCTTTTCGTCACCTATAATGTACTCAGAATTTCCTCTTTCTGTAGTTCCTATGTGGTTGCATCCATTGAAAACATATTTAAGTATGATTTTTAAATTTGTTTTATTACTAGTCCTTTTGTTACTATTATTAACACTACTACTGGAACTACCTGGGTGTCTGTCTACTTGCAAATCCTGGTATTTTATAACCGTGTGTCTCTCAGCTCATAAGACACTATAATGACTGGGTGTAGCAACTTCAATGATTAACATTTCTTTTGTCTGTTTTTCTTCTTTGACCACCGTGTCTTGTTTTCTTGCATCCATTTTAACAACTATTGGTATTCGGTGATCCCATATGATTTGAAATTCTTCATTTCGATAATGTTTTGTGGTTCAAGTTTCCAGTGCTTCTCAACTACTTATATATTGCAGTATCTGTACAATCCCCAATGCAGCAGTTTTCCTGCATCATTGTGCCTTTCATTACAGCCCTTCCACCATGAGTGTATCACAACAAGATGTGTATCTGTTTCTAATTCTGTTGTACAGAACCTACATTTTTCTGTTTCTCCCACTTTTTCTTTAGTCGTTGTAAACCGATGTGTATGTAGCCACTATCTTGGGCTTCCATTATTAACATTTCATCCTTGTGATTAAGTTCTCCTCTCCTGTCCTTTACAACTCCCACATCAAATCTTGATCAACGTCTGATTGTTCTAGGAGTTTGCTATACTTGCCACTATATTTGTGAGCTTTCCAATTTTCTTTTCTTTTCTTCTGGTCTATTTCTTTATATTCTTTGTTTTGTTTTGTTGGGTTTTTTGGTACTTTTGGTTGCTGTCTGGTTCTCGTCTACATATGGTTTGATTTTCACTCCCACTCCTTTCTGAAATGCTTCTGCTAAATTAAGCAAAGACATCATATTAAACTTCTTTCATGCATTAAACTTTCACTATGTTGGGATCTGATGAGGTCAGCAAATACACATGCAGTCTCATGATTGCAGACCTATACATGTAGTCAGTTTCGAGGAGACCCATTCCTCTTTCAGAGCAAGGGATGTATAATCTTGTTATGCACTGTTTTTTATGTATTGTTTGATAAGAATGAAGCATTTTTGTTTTCTTGTCCAACTGATTCAATGCTATTTGGGACCAGTGAGTCATATCAGAGCTGTAAGTTGGAACAGGAAGAGCAAATTCATTTGTAGCTTGGACTTTATTACTACATGCTAAGGAACTTTTGAGTATTAGCTTTGGTCTTTTGAAGTATTCTGTACTAAGTTTGTTTCTCATTTTTTCATGTTTTATTGCCTGTCTTTCATCTATTACCAAATATTTATACTTTCCCTTCTGTTGAAGTTCATTTATATCAAATTACTTTCCCTATTTTATATATTCTTGGTGATGCAGCTTTCCTTTTATAGATGTCATTCTCTTATCATCTGAAAAAGTTTTAACCATTTGCAATTGTGCTTTTAGATTCTGTTTTCTTGAACTACACAGTTTTAAATCGCCCACAGAAAGTAGAGGAGATGTCTTTGAACAAGGGTGGTTTTAGGAAGTTAAGCTGTAACCATAGCCTGACTAGTCTGTGAAGTAATCTGCTTAATGGATTAAGGGCAAGACAAATAATCTCCCTGGAATATCCCCCTTTGGCATTTGTATGGTGCACATAATGCAAGCAGATATGCTTACTGTATTGTATGTGTAACAGATGATACTCAGCCAATAAAAATCGTCTTACTGTGTTCATCCTATAGGTTGCTGACAGCAATCATATGCTATTTATCCTTACTTCCTTAGAGTTTCCCTGTTAAGAACTGCGGACTGTGCATCTTATCGGTGCATAACACCCTCCCCAGCTCTGTACACAGTGCAGTCATACAGTACACTGAGAAGCACTGAAACTATCTCCAGTGCCAGTGCGCATGACATAACAGAATCAATGCTGCTCACAATGCTTATAGGATTGTGCTCATTTACAACAGTACAGATTCAAACTGTGGTCACACTATTCGGCCATGCCTTAACCTGGACTCCTAAAGGAATGGGCTACTTGCATTAGTCTACCCCCATGTACTGTGTTTATTCCCATACTTATTGCTGGCAGCTCAATAACTACAGTATGACCCTTTTGTGGGTAATACTTGTAGATGTGATCACAAAGCAGCATGTTTGTTGAATAGGAGGGACTTTCAAAAGACCTAAAAGTTAAAATGAAAATGCATTTTTGCAAGGGGGGGGACCACACTACCCCTCACAATATGGGGGTGCTACAACCCCACACACCCCCTGCTACTTATGTATGCTAACTCCGAGAGCGATGTGCCTTGGGCAAAACATAAATCCCCAAAGTATTGTAATTTTTATCTTTGAAGGCAAAATCTCGGAATCGCACACTGTTGTTAGCTCACTATCATTGGTCAGTGGTTCAGCCGACTTGAGATTAGGAGCCGTTGCTGTCATGTCACCTATTACGGCATCACAGTGTGTATATTGTTGTGTGCAACAGACATATTTGCAACATAGTCTGATGTCTACATCATACTTTTCTGCAACATGTAGCAATAGGACTGTCACATGCAAATTTTGCCCATGTACTCCACAAATTATCTGAGGCAAAAAAACGTAAACATATAAAACTGTGCTATTGAGCTATGACTCTGAATAATCTTATTCTTTTAGATCATGGACAGTTGTGGGAGATCATCAATACTATGTAATGAATAGTTCAAGCAAATCCACAGGAGAGATTCAATTCATGAGGCATGATGTTTCCCATGGATTCTTCACACAGTAGTTTACCGGATGCCTTTAACTTCACTTTACAGCCTCATACAATCACTCATGTCTTGGCTGAGATTATCAGTTTCTGTTGAATGAAATACATTTCCTCTGGCCTCTTTTGCCTCTCCACTTCCCCAAGATCTATTTACATTCTAGCTGGGATGTACTCATGCAGCACTCAATACATGGAAGATCTGTAAAGCTCACTGGCATGTGTTTGTGCGCCATTCGTTTCACCCTGTGATGAACTGAGCATGTCTGGTCAAACAGGTTCACTTGAGTATAAGTTGCACTTCTGTCATCAGTACACAGTACATACTTTCTACGCTGACATGCCAACATCGTTGACATCTGTGTAATTCAGATCCTGTCATTATCTACTGTGGCAGACCATTTAAATCAGCAACTTTCCAAAGTTGATATTTTGTAACACCTTCAATATCGTATTGCATTAGACTAACAATTTTGTGTTCCACCTTTAAAACACATTCTATTATGTGGTTTCTGTTTAATAAAATGTTGCATCCTACATGTATAAACATGCATAGTAATAAAGCTTATACATTTTTCTTACAAATAACAGTTAACTCCATGTTTTCCTTACTTGACCTACTATAGTAACACAACTGCTGTACTCTCTAAGACTTGGGTTTATCCTAGTTTTTTTCTCATTTTTAAGCTTCCCAGCTCACTCGGTGTCATCTGCTATTACCTTAGACTTGCTCAGTGCCCTTACATTATCAGCTCTGAATAATAACTTTGTTTCCCCTTACATTATTAACTCTGAATAATAAATTTCTGTGCTTTTGCTTCTGCTTTTTTCTTCCTTCACTTTCTCTCACAGAAGAAGTAAAGTATTCCTAACCTCCTAAATACCCCCTCACCTCTTCCTTACTTTATTTCCCTTCATTTAGTTAACACGACTATCATGCTGTTTCTTTCGGCTTTTCTCCATTTCTCTTGCCTCTTTTAGAAGTGTCATCTTTTCTTCCACAGACTTTATTTCCTGCATCAATCCCAGGTTCCCACTGTGCAGCATGGCTTTACACAATGTAGCCTTATTATCACCCTACTCCATTAGCTTATTCATTTTTATCTGCTTTCTCCATAGATTGTTTCTGTGAATTAAAACAAAGATACAGACAATTGTTTCATTTAAAATTATATTTTAAAATCTGTCATGCTAGGACAAAATCCTGGTGGTTTAATCTCTGCAAAGATCTTCCACTTTTCAGACCAAGCCAATACAACTCTCTCTCTCTGTCCCTTGCTTATGCCTAAGAGATCCATGCATGCAGTTATACTTCTCTAGCACCCAACTGTTTTAAAAATTGCTAGAGCTGAAGGTAATGAAATTGATTTTTTTGTTTCTATAAAAGATGCATAGCCTTCTACATAGGAAATAATTCCAAGAGTTTCAGTGTTAGAGCTCTGGAGCATCTTTGACAACAACATGTCTAACATCAAATGCCTCATTTAAGTTCTTTGGGAGGGGCTCCTTCTGCATTGCGAGGGAAAGGTTATTTTCCAAGATTGGGGTAAGGATTTGAATAAATTATTGAAGTAGACAAAGAATTTGTAGATTTATAAGTTCAGACGTTTCAAGCATCCAGGTTTAAATTAAATGTCAGAATTGAAACTGTTTTGGATAAAAAGATAAACAGAAGAGAGAAAAATGTAAATGAAATGCTTAATACTGAGTAGTCTGTTATACTATCATACTGTGATACTGTTTTTACAATATACAGATGAGACTTGAACATGTTTTAATGTTATTTCTTGCGTCACTCTTTGTATATGTCTTGAACACTTAATGTTTGTAATTGGTTGATATATCCATTTAAATCAAATGCACTGATAATCACAGTTTATTGTAAGGATATCAATAATAACTAGCAAAACTGGTAGCAGTTTCATGTCCTTTGTCCCTTTATAATCTAATAAACAAATTGATGTGGATTTGACTTGCTGCTGTTTTGTGCATGAATGTTTGGTTTTCCTGAGTGATACCCTTTCTGGTGCTGCGTTTTGTTTGTTTTATTGCAGATTAAGCAAGTGGGGAAAACTGAGTAGTATAACATCCAGAATAAGGTTTCTGGTAACCAGATGGACATTTTACAATGAAAAATGAAAGCTTGTTTTTTGTTTGTTAATCTGGAAATGTATGCTGAATTAAGAGTTATAGACATGGGTTGGACTTTATGATGGTATGTTTTGTATGTTGATGTACACATGTATACTGCTTGTAGTGGTTTCTAAGATTACAGGCAGTTGTCTGGATAACATGCATGCATGCAATAAAATATATGACCAAGGTTTACACACAAATGTATGTGTGTTTTGATGAAAAACATTTGCTTGTGTGATTGGAATGCAGGTAATATAACCTTAATCAAGTATTACAATAGTGTTTTTGAATGCCTTCACGGAAGTCCTCAGTGAGACACCTCAGGATATTAATAACTTTTTAGAATTGTGTGACTAGAATCTGGTAGGGGAACTTAGATGTTGTTCTTTGTGTATACAGTACATTTTTGATTAAGGTTTTTATTGGCACTGTCACAAAATGAGGTATTGCCAGCACAGCTATCTGGAATTATGTAAATAATTATATGTCACTTCTGAATATCAACGTGATTCATATAAGATGCTTGTGTTATAACTGTATTAGAACTGTATGTTATGTGTATATCAAACTAAGTTTGTACAAGCATGTGTGTTGAAAAGATATTTTATAAAGTGCTTGTGCTTAAAATGTAATCACAGCATGCCCTACTGGAAAAGAACAGACATGTACATGCGCTATTGTAACTGTTTAAATGTACATTTTAAGAGTGGAAACTGGAATATAGGAGGTTAACTACAGAAAAATAGCTGAAATTAAATTAATTTATGGCAGCAAGGAGACACAGAGACTGTGCTGAGAGGTTTTCTGTATTGCCTTGGAAGTGCTTTAAGGTTTTATGACTTTCACCATTTGCCAAAGTTCTGAAGAAAAGCCCTTGTTTATGTATTTTCACAGGTAGATGCTAAATGCTACCAGCTGCCATCAATTGTTGTTTTTAAACTGGGATCTAGGAGCCAGATGACAAGAAATGATGTAATTCTGCAAGTTATCCAAGCAATAGTAGTTGAGATACTAATTTGAGAAATCACCGAGAGAGAGAGAGAGATAGAGAGAGAGAGAGAGAGAGAGCATTCTGTATTCTGTCATTGACCTGACAACATCAGCTAGAAGATCCATTCACCACACACTTCCCTTGCTCTGAAGTAAGTTAACTAGGGTATAGTAATTCTCTTAGATATAGTCAGGAATATAGCAAAGTTTAATTTAGATGTTTTTCTTTTTTTTATTTTGGACTGTCCTGCAATGTTCTTTTAAATATTTCCTGTGATTTTGTACTCTGATGTTACTGTACATATATATTTAGTATTGTCTTGTTCTTTTAATATTTATTATTACATATATTTAAACATTTCATTGTGGCTGATCTGTCTAGAGATATTTAAGTTCTGAGAGTACTTGCATATTTATTTGGTGACACTGTGGGCCACTCCTAATAGCCTTGCTGTTGGTCAAGCTACCATTTGCATTAATAGTAACATTACACAGGAAGATTGGATGCCCCTTGTTAAGGGCCTTAAAGTAGCTGATAAGGAGCTGACTGTTGGCAGTGATAACTACCTTACAGTCTGGGCAAAAGGGGGCATAGCTGGTAAACGTGTGTGTGTGTGTGTGTGTGTGTGTGTGTGTGTGTGTGTGTGTGTGTGTGTGTGTGTGTGTGTGTGTGTGTGTGTGTTTGTATAAATCAAACCTCAAAGAGTGTGTGTGTCAGCTACTTGGGCAGGGACATGAAGAACTGGTTGGATGGAGAGGGTGCTGGAGGTCTTGGCTTGGCCACTCAGCTGAGATCTCAACTCTATAGCTGTGCTAGTGGGGAGTCTTGTTGGGGATCTGGAGAAAGACAGAGAAACCAGGCCTGGACTGACTGTGGTCTCTGCATGCTCTTAAAGGAAATTGCACTTGATGCAGAGAGCTGCATCCGGTAATAGTGTGTGTGTGTGTGTGTGTGTGTGTGTGTGTGTGTGTGTGTGTGTGTGTGTGTGTGTGTGTGTGTGTGTGTGTCTTGTTATCCTGTCCATGTACATCCCCCACTGGTGGCAGTGGTGGGGCATCACATTTATTGGTTGGAAGTGGTGGGATCACCACATCACTTACTGGGATTCAGTGGTGTAGATATTGAACTCATGTATCCTGTAAAAAGTGGTCACTAAAGAAGGTGTTTGTACTCTCAAGGAGCCACACAGTGAACATTCAGAGTTTCATATCACAGTAGTCATATTTATTTTTTGTTAGCTTAGTTAGTCAGAGAGAGCATGCAAGGATGTCAGCAGAGGAGTATGGCAAGCTGACAAGGAGCCATTTGGCTGAGATGTGCCAAGCCAAAGAACTGGTGCATGCCATCCTGACTAAAGCAGAAATGATTGCAGCCTTAGCCACAGCTGCATCACAGACCAGCAGCCAGGAGGACAACCAGATTGGCCTTGGGGATGTACAGCTCTCAGAAAATGGGCAGTTCAACTTTGCCTAAGAGGACTTAAAAATCCATGCGGCGTTAGAGACTTGAACTGGAGGCCAAACGTTTGGAACTAGCATCAGCAGGGAGACTGCAGAAGGAGAAACAAATGGAATTAGAAGCAGCAGAGGGACTGAGATGTCTTGAAGCTAAAGAAAATGAAAGGCAGACGCAACATGAAGAGGAGATGCTGGGTCATGGAGTTAATGAGGAAGGGAATAACCAAACCCCAGAAGCAATAATGGTCAGTAAATATTTTCCACAGTTTGCAAAGGGTGATCATTTTGATAGTTTTATTCATATGTTTGAAAGGGTTTGTAAACAGTATAATGTTGACCATGGACTCTGGGTAAGGTTTCTGACCCCCTTACTCCATGGTAAAGCTGCAACTGCTGTTTCTAAATTGTCTGATACTAGTTGCTTAAATTGCAATACTGTTAAAATTGTTTATTAGAGTGTTTTAAGTTAACACCTGAAGCTTATAGAAAAAGTTTCATGAGCATAGATGCAAGGTAGATGAAAGTGTGTATGAATATATTGTTGACTTAAGCATTTATTTTCATAGGTGGGTGAATGGGTGTCAGGTCACCACTTTTGAAGAGAGCTGGCAGACCTTTTAGTGAGGGAACAAGCCCTTAGCACTTTGTCTGAGGACATGGGAATCTGGTTAGCAGATAGAGAATGTAATACTGCAGATGAGTTGGGGTAAAAGGGAGACCTATACCTACCAAGCAGGGCATCACTGCACAGGAAAAGGATACCCAGTGCTGCACATGGGTCTAAGGGAATCCATGGCATGCAGCCTAAACCACTCCAAGAGAGCCTGCCAGTAGCAGGGGTAGCCACTAGTCCAGGTGCACAGTCAGGACCAAGGGTTAAATGTTTTAAATGCAACCAATGGGGCCATATAGTATATAGATGTCCCCAGTGGCAAGGGGAGGAACAAAAGGTGGGAGAGACTGTAAGTGGGAATGACAGAATGCCAGTAGTAAGTTGTGTGGAGACAGCAAGGGTACCAAACTACGACAAGAGGTTATATCCTATCTTAGTAGATGGAAAATAGCCCACCACTAAGAAAGAGACCGCCTCTGACCTAACCATTCTGAAGCCTGCAATGATTAATGAGGAGTACTACTTGCTTGGGCAGTCTACTCCACTCAGAGATTTAGGAGGGACCCTATTCCAAAAACCTTTAGCTAGGGTTCACCATGACTGGGCAGTAGAAAAGGAAGCAAGCAAATAGATGTGTTTGAGAATATCCCTGTAGATGTCTTGATAGGGAATGATTTTAATAATACAGTACCTTGTGTGTATGCAGTTACATGCAGTCAAGCTTAGAGACAAGCACGTGGGTCTGGTAGCCTGGGGGGATGCAGACAGACCGCAGACTTGCAGCCAGGACTGGTGTGGTGGTTACTTCAGGGAGGGAGCTACCCTGTAGCAGTGAGACTGAAGGTGAGCCACAGCTGCTGGTGGGTACCAATGTTCCCTTGGATAGAGAGACTGCAAGGGCAGAGGTGAGGAGTAGTAGTACCCAGGCTGACAGTGAGACACCACTGTCAGAGAATACCAGACTTCCTGTGGAAGGGGAGTTGGGAAGGATTACAAAGATAGAGTTGAGACAGGCTCAACTCTGAGCCTGCATTACAAGGCCTGAGGGAGGTAGCTAGTGAGGCAACTGATTCTCAAGAAAAGGGGGAATCTGTATATGGGACAAAAGGTTACTGTACAGAGAGTAGACCCCTGAGGTAGGGCTAGAGGGTGAGAGAGTACAGCAGTTGGTAGTGCCCAGAGCCTACCATCTGGCACTTCTAGCAATAGCCCATAACATTCCCTTTGCAGGTCATATGGGCATAAAGCATACCAAGAGATGTATTATGCAGAACTTTATTGGCCTCGGATTTCCAGGGATTTAACAGGCTACTGCAGGACCTGTGAGCAGTGCCAAAAGGTAGGCAAGGCAGGAGACAAGGTCAAAGCTCCTTTGATGCCTTTGCCTGTGATTGAGGAGCTGTCCCAGAGGGTAGCTATGGGTATTGTGGGTCCTCTGAATACCCTGCATTTCACAGGGAAGAAGCATATCCTAATGGGAGTACATTATGCTACCAGACACCCTGAGGTGGTGGCTCTGTCCTCCATCGAGGCAGAAAAGGTGGCAAATGCTTTGTTAGAGGTTTTCAGCAGGGTAGATTTCCCAAAAGAAATACTGACTGACAGAGGTGCCAATTTCATGTCAGACCTGCTGGCTTGTCTGTGGAAGCATGGTGGGGTAAAGCACCTAAAAACCACCCACTACCATCCCCAGACTAATGGTCTTGTGGCTAGATTAAACTCTACACTAAAGACCATACTACAGGCATTTGTAGACCAGTTTAAGAGGTAGTAGAACAAATATTTCCCTCATCTGTTTGCTTACAGAGAGGTTCCCCAGGAAACCACAGTTTTTTCACCCTCTGAGTTGTTGTATGGGCATAGGGGGAGGGGACCTCTAGATGTGATTCATGATGAGTGGGAGGGTGTATGTGAATACCACAAGGAGTCTGTTGTGGCATATGTCCTAAACCTCAGGACAAGGCTCAGGGAACTCATGGGCTTAGCCCAGGAGAACCTGGCAGAAGCCCAGCAGCAGAAAAATGTCTGGTATGACAGGAATGCTCGAGATAGGGAGTATGAAGTGGGGCAGCAGGTTATGGTTCTCATTCCTGTCAGACACAACAAGCTGCAGGCAGCTTGAGAGGGACCCTTCAAAATAGTAAGGAAGGTCAGTGCTGGTAACTACATGGTATAACTGCTAGGCAGGAGGCAGGGACAGAAACTGTACCATGTAAAAACCATGAATCCTTACCATGATAGGAAGGCCCTGGTGCTAAGTATTGGCATTAGAAGCAGAAGAAGTCTGAGGGGGATCAATGGCTACAGGGAGCCAGCCAGCAAAGTCCAAAATTACTATCATGGAGCCTAGGGTTGCAGGCATATGATAAGACAGTCCAACACTGTACTGGGGTCAGCAGTGCCAAGGCAGCTGGGATTTCAAGACAGGGGATGGGGTAATGTATTCCCAGATAGAGTCATCCCTCTCAAAAAATGTTTCTCAAGGATGACTTAAAAAAACTAGCTTGAGTCTTTGGGGGGGGGGTCACGAAAGGAGGTACTGCCAGCACAGCTATCTGGAATTTTGTGAATAAGTATGTCATTTGTGAATATCAACATGATTTATATAAGATGCTTGTGTAACAAATATATTAGAACTGTTTATGTGTATATCAAACTAGGTTTGTATATGCATGTGTGTTGAAAGATTATTTTATAAAGTGCTTGTTCTTAAAATGTAACCAGAGCATGCCCTACTGGAAAGGAACAGAAATGTACATGCACTAGTGTAACTGTTTAAATGTACAGATTGGAAACTGGAATACAGGAGGTTAACTTCAGAAAAATAGCTGAAATTTAAAATTACTTTATGGCAGCAAGGAGAGAGAGAGTCTGTGCTGAAAGGTTTTCTGCATGATCTTGGAAGTGTTTTATTGTTTTATGACTTCCACCATTTGCCAAAGATCCGAGAAAAAGCCCTGCTCTATGTATTTTCACAGGTAGATGCTAAATGCTACCAGCTGCCATCAATGGTTGTTTTGACCCTGGAAACCAGAAGTCAGATGACAAGAAATTGTCATTCTACAAGTTATCCCAGCAGTAGTATTTGAGGTATTAATTTGAGAAATCTCTGAGAGAGAGAGAGCGAGAGCGTTGTGTATTCTGTCTTTGACCTGACAATATCAGCTAGAAGATCCATTCACCACACACTTGCCTTGCACTGAAGTAAGTTAACTAGGATATAGTAATTCTCTTAGATATAGTCAGGAATATGGCAAAACTTAATTTAGATGTTATTCTTTATTTATTTGAGACTGTCCTGCAATGTTGTTTTAAATATATCTTGTGATTTTGAACTCTGATGTCACTATACATCATATATCTCAACCTCCAGATCAGAGAATCAGGAACAAAGGACCTTAAAATCAGGGACATTCAGGGACACTTCATTAACATAAGATATGCATATTTAAATAAGTGCATTAATGGACACGCCCACCATTCAATCAATTGCACAAAGATAGGACATCATTTCAAGTATTTTTTATTAGAGAATTATATACATTGACACATCAAAATAGAAGATTATTCATATCTTTCAGAAAACTATAAAATTAAAGTCAGACATGTTCAGCTCACCCCCACACACACACAAATACCCTTAAAAAATGGTGCTTATATGGAACGAAAGCAATACATGGAATAAGGCAAGTACATTCAGACTACTGATTCAACTTCAGCATCTTGGCAGGCAGAGGTAGGTTCTGCAGCTGATGCCGTGGAGGAATGTTCTTTGTTGTAAGCGGCTGCTGCCTTTTTTTTGCTGCTTTCAGCATGTCCTTAGGATGTTTTACACAGTAGCAGTCACTGTCCTCGTTCACAGTAGCAGTCATTGTCCTTAGGATGTTTTACACAGTAGCAGTCACTGTCCTCGTTCACAGTAGCAGTCATTGTCCTTAGGATGTTTTACACAGTAGCAGTCACTGTCCTCGTTCACAGTAGCAGTCATTGTCCTTAGGATGTTTTACACAGTAGCAGTCACTGTCCTCATTCACAGTAGCAGTCATTGTCCTTAGGATGTTTTACACAATAGCAGTCAGTGTCCTCGTTCACAGTAGCAGTCATTGTCCTTAGGATGTTTTACACAGTAGCAGTCAGTGTCCTCGTTCACAGTAGCAGTCATTGTCCTTAGGATGTTTTACACAGTAGCAGTCATTGTCCTCGTTCACAGTAGCAGTCATTGTCCTTAGGATGTTTTACACAGTAGCAGTCACTGTCCTCATTCACAGTAGCAGTCATTGTCCTGAGGAAGTTTTACACAGTAGCAGTCACTGTCCTCGTTCACAGTAGCAGTCATTGTCCTTAGGATGTTTTACACAGTAGCAGTCACTGTCCTCGTTCACAGTAGCAGTCATTGTCCTTAGGATGTTTTACACAGTAGCAGTCACTGTCCTCGTTCACAGTAGCAGTCATTGTCCTTAGGATGTTTTACACAGTAGCAGTCACTGTCCTCGTTCACAGTAGCAGTCATTGTCCTTAGGATGTTTTACACAGTAGCAGTCACTGTCCTCGTTCACAGTAGCAGTCATTGTCCTTAGGATGTTTTACACAGTAGCAGTCACTGTCCTCGTTCACAGTAGCAGTCACTGTCCTTAGGATGTTTTACACAGTAGCAGTCACTGTCCTCGTTCACAGTAGCAGTCATTGTCCTTAGGATGTTTTACACAGTAGCAGTCACTGTCCTCGTTCATCTTTATTGCTAATAAAGAGTTTAATGTTTTTGGGCCAAGTGACTGTCTGAGCTCAGTTTTTTACTTTGCGAACCATGCTGAATGCCCGTTCTGCTTCATTGTTTGAGTGTGGCAAACAGAGAACACTTCTCATTAGCTGTTGAAAAGTTGAGAGGTCTTGTACTGGAGGGCTCCCAAGCACCATCGACCAGTAAAAGATGAGAATCCAATCTAGGAACCTCTAAACGTGTGTGCAACTCAAGTAAGACTGAGTAATACACAGCACCGCACATACTCAAAATGCGAGTAAGCATTATTGGAAATTAATAATGCATCCAGAAAAAAATATTCAAAATAATTCAATGCATCCAAGAAGAAATTATTGCAAATAATTCATAACGTATCCAGGAAAATGTCATTACTGCAAATGATTATGGATCCAAGGAAAAAGACATTACTGCACATAATTCACAATGTGCCCAAGGTAATTGTTGCAAATGATTCATAACATGTCTAAGAAAATGCTTACTGCTTATGACTCATAAGGGACCCAAGAGAAAGTTCATTGCTGCAAATGTTTCATAACATTTCCAAGAGAAAGTTCATTATTGCAAATGATTCATAACATGTGTAAGAAAATGTTTATTGCAAATGATTCATAAGAGGCCAAAGAGAAAGTTCATTATTGCAAATGATTCATAATGCACACAGGAAGTGCAGACAAGGAGCATGTTATAAAACTGACAAATCATGGATATGATTCTACAGAGCGTCAACCTAGTTCTTATTGACAGAAATCAGGGCCCTCCTGTGAATCAACTCTGAACCTATATTACTGTGCCAGTTTCGCCAGCAACTGTGTCCATACTTCAGCTGTCCACAAGTTCATAGAATTTCCAAATGTTTACCCCATACTTTTGGTTTGTTCCTGTTAAAAGTTGTGGTTTTCATGACTTTTGTGGCAAATCAGTGAGGACTGAATTCACTAAATAATGACAACCATTTCAGTTTCATATTCTAGCAACTTTATAATTTCATAAGAGCAATACTTAAAATTTGTCACCCCCCCTCATTATTTTTGGATTTTACCAGATGTTTTCAATATGAAATAACTTTTAGGAGCAATAAATAGCCTTGCTAGAGAAGTCACAGCAGTATAACTTTTGTTAATAGTACATAACGATCAACAGTCCCAAAGCTTATTTTGTTTGCTTTATCCATTTACTGGTCACAGCCCCACTGTCAGCAGAGTTTAAAATATAGAGACAGTAACTAGAGGTGGATCAAGAGTTTTTCAACAAGTACTAGCAAATTAGTAATCAATTGTTCACTAAAACTGCTAGATAAGATGCAATATTTTTTCGGCAACAAGGTAAGCAAGTCACCTGAAAAAAATGCCATTCAGAAAGGGCACGATTCATCACTGTAAAGCATTATCATTCAATGTACTGTTATCCTTACGGAAAACTATTCATATTTTCTGACAACCACAAACACCACAGAACATGTGACTAAGCATACTTAGTTAAAAATAAACAGAAATAAAACAAAATATTTGAAAAGTAAAGACAAATAAAACATAGATGTCAAAAAGACTAAATCCAAAATAAAACTCAAAACACTAAAATGCAGAGGAGGAGGGAAACAAACAGCTCTGTGATATCACTTCCAGAAGGCAGACACAGATTATGCTGCGGTTCTGCAATGTCTGTAACCCGTAAAGCACAAAGATCTAAAAAACAAACTCTGCGACATACATGGCAGAGTATAGAAGTTATTAAATAATGACACACTTGAGTTTCATACTTCAAATATTTAAGAAAATGCATGTTAACACAAACCCTGTTACTCTAGCAACTTTCTAGGTTTATAACAGCAATATTTGAAATCTGCCCCTATTTTTGGGCCATTGCCCCCCCCCCCCCCCATTTTGTCAGGCTTTGTCCAGATTTCTTGCACTAATAGGTTGAGACACTGCCTAAAAGGTGTTATGGGGTGGCAAGAGCCTTAGCCAGTAGCCAAAATCCCAGGGGGTGACAGGTGAAGACCATCTCTGGCAAAGTATGAAGATCTGTCAGTCATCTCATCCCAGGCTGACAGAAATACTGGATCACCTTAGAATGACACCAGAAACTAAGCCAGTTATCGAAGTCAATCATTTTCTGTTTATATCGAGGCATCATCCTACATAAAGGTAAAATGCTGCTTAAGGCTAGTGACATACCTGCCTGAGACACACAGTCTGAGAGCTCAATCATGTTTCTCTTCATATAGTCCAGAGAGATGGTTACATGTCAAGTCATTCACACCGACATAGACTATGAATGAGTCATAACAGTACCTGTTGTTGACAGACTTGAGTGCATGTGTGATATGGTGGATCCTACCACCTGACAGACAGCTGTCCATGACCTTTTCCTCATCCAGCTTGGTGAGAGGGACATCTGTGTGCCTCACGATGGAATCACCTGTTTGGGAAGCATCAGAACAACCCTAAAGTTCTTCACCAAAACCTTTCTTAAGGAAGAAAATTGCAACTCTGACTGCATCAATAAGAAATCTTATTTTTTTCATAACAGGCCAGTCTTTACAAAATAGTCAGATTTGCGCTACTAGTGAAAAAAATATGTCAGCCTTTCCCCTTAAGTAATAGCTGCAAGTAATTCTTTAACAACTGGCTGCTCCAAACTGGCTACTCATGCAACTACAGCTGGTACATTGATTAACCTGCTTAAAACACTTGTAAAAACTGAGAGACAATGCAGAAGTAAGCGGGAAACAAGGCCTATAAAAATTCCAAATATACTATTTACCACAAAGAAAATTAATTAGCAGGATTAGCACAAACACTGAAAGGAATTTCCATAAGCTCACAACCCAGTTTCTCAAAAATGAAATTCATTCTTTGTGTAAGGCAAAGATCAGCAATATCATTAAAAATTTGCTTATAAACAGATCTTTAGGTTTGATATTCTTGCTTTCAGAAAAAAAAATGTCCTACTGAAATGATTCACTATTTTGTGCCATCAATAACTCTTTTATGGCCCAACAGCAGTTGGGATGGCATTAAAACAATTTTTATGTTATTTACAATAACCACATCACATGGGCTGAAAGAATCAGTTTCATCACTTAGAATAGATACTCAAATCTCTCTCTCTCTCTTAAACTTTACAGACTTTAAACTTTAGACATTTAATTCACTTCTGTGCAATGTTTCTTGCATGGATGAGCTACTAGCATAGCTTATGCCATTGCTGCTACTTCTCTAATAAAAGTCATTAGTATTGTTTCAATCTTTTATGTCAGCCAGAAGTTCTTTAGCCACAGTAAACTTAACCCCCCCTTACCCCACACATAAACCTGTGTTTCTTCTATGACTTGTTTTTGTAGAGCTGCTTACTTACCTGTTACAACTGTCTGAAAATAAAATAAAATCCTCGATCAGATCAAACTTGCACAGTGACGGTCCAGAGAAGGAGAAAGTGGAAACCACAGACCTCCCAGGAACAATTCCAAACACCAACAGGCATGAACAGAAACGATGAACCACCACAGCAAGCTGGAGCTATAAAATTCCCCCTCTGCTCTCAGTGTCCCTCTCGATCAAAGATGAATGAATGATATAATTGAGCTGATTAGCTCTTCTCTCAAGACCGCAAAGTAAAAACGGCACAGACGATATTCCTTCTCTTCATTCCAAGTATCTCACTCAGTCCCCAGAGATTGGTAGCCTTCCACCATCCCGATGCTGCTGATATGCAGACAGAGTGGACCTAATTGAGCCGTCCATCCATACCAGGTCCACTGCAGCCGCTTAAGTTCTGCTTCCGCATAAACAGGAAAATTAGAAAAATAATAATCGAAGCATGCTGGCTGGCTGCCTGCAAAACAGGTGCAGTAAAGCAATGCTCTGATTGGCTGAGACATCTGCAGCCAGAACAGAGCTTGCTTTTTTTGTAGATCTTGGGTGTACTTGCACCCAAACCGGGCACTCGGGAAAGTAAGCTTATTTAAGCTTAAAAATGGGTGCTCCCAGTTAATTCAGGACAATTGAGAGCTATGCTATACATATATATTTATTATTGTCTTGTTCTTTTAATATTTATTTTTAAATATATTTAAATATTTCATTGTGGCTGATCTGTCTAGAGATGTTTAAGTTCTGAAAGTACTTGCATATTTATTTGGTGACACTGTGGGCTACTCCTAATAGCCTTGCTCTTTGTCAAACTACCATTTGTATTGATAGTAACATTACACAGTATGATTGGACACCCTTTGTTAAGGGCCTTAAAGTAGCTGATAAGGATGTGGGTGGTGGCAGTGATAACTACCTTATAGTACAGGCAAAAGGGAGCATAGCTAGTAAACCTGTGCCAGCCTTTCCCAAGTGTGTGTGTGTGTGTGTGTGTGTGTGTATAAATCAGACCTCAGAGAGTGTATGTGTTTCAGCTTCTTGGGTTGAGAGGGTGCTGGAGGTCTTAGCTTGGCCACTCAGCTGAGATCTCAACTCTATAGCTGTGCCAGTAGGGAATCTTATTGGGGGATCTGGAGAAAGAGGGAGAAACCATCCTCGGACTGGGTCTATATTAAAATTTCGAAGTCTGACAATATCAAATACGATATTGTCAACAGGAGAATAGCAAAAGCACACTACATCGAATGTTTAAACAGAATATCTCCGTAGGGGGAGATTTCTGTTTACTTCAATGTATTGCGTTTTCAGAGTTGGTATATTTAAGGTGGGGAGTGTGGGGGGTGCAGGGAGGCTTGCCCCCCTGCCTACACATTATTTAGTTTTTTTTTGTTGTTTTATTTAGTATTTTTTTTAGGTTTTGATGGTTTAAGACTTCGATCACTAAAGTTTGATCTTTAGGGATTCAAAGTTTTAAACCTTCGCGATTATAATATAGACCACACAGGACTGACTGTGGTCTCTGTGTGCTCTTGAGGGAATTTGCACTTGATGCAGAGAGCTGCATCTGGTAATACTGTGTGTGTGCCTTGTCATCCTCTGTGTATAAACTCCCCAGTGGTGAGGATTGAGGCTCCTTGATTACTGGTGCAGTGGTGGGGTATCACAGGCACCACAAGCATTCTAATGACTGACGTTTATTTTGAACTGTTTATTTCTGCACAGATTCCTACTGTAATGTTTGCAAAGGTTACAGACTACTGGCTTAATAATATGTATGGGATACAAAAAATGGGCAAGATTTATATATATATATATATATATATATATATATATATATATATATATATATACACATAAACTGTGCTGCCTGCTGTTTAACAGCATTTAGTAGTATGGATGTAATATATTGTTTCACTAAGGCTCCTGTACATGTTCACAAATATCTTGAGAGATTTTTCTATGCTAATCTGTATGAAAGCATTAGAAAATGTTTGATTACAGTTCATAAGGACATTTATGAAAATTCTGATGATTGATCTTTGCAGCAGTATAATTAACTCCTAAGCTGTTTTTTATGACTTGCTATCTTGTATAATTTTGCATGAGGCTTAGTATATAATTTGCTAAAATTTTATGGATGTACAATAACAGAATGAATGATATACATATAATTGTACCTTGAATCAAGATTTATATAGCAGTTCCTGATCATTTTGAGAAGAGATGTTATGTGCAAGTTAAGTGTTTTCTATTTAAACTAACTAATTGCATTATTACCCCCCTTTTCCTTACATTACTGGGGTGAGGGCATAGAAAGTCTAGCATTCAGCTTTCTGTGGATGAGGAATAAAGGAGAGTTAAGTATAGATAGCAGTATTGTTAGCCTACTTAGAGGGAAGGGAATGGTTAGTTACCTTGATGGGCCCTTGTTCAGTTGCAGCAGTAGGAGTAAGATGGTCTCTCAGTGTGACGGATGACCCATACTAGTTGCAATGGTTGACTGGGTCTTTTTTTATAAACTAGTGCTTGTGTTAGTGTGTTCGGTAACTGAGAGTCTGGACTAAGGTGCTGGGATTTACTGAATAGTTTCATTCTAGGCTGTTCATATTCTTAAGTTCTTTGGATCTTAATATCCAAGTGCAGGGAACAGCATGGCTTTTAGGCCATATTAATGTCCATGCACATACGCTCCCTGTGAAGTAATGGAAATTTTCCTTTTCTAGGATAGAATTTGATTATTACATTTAACTGATTGAGTTCTGTGTCATATTTATTGGTGGGTGACTTGGGTTTGAATTTGAAAGAGGTAGTAGAACACTATTTGCTGTCTGGCATTTTAATGCAAGATAGAAAGCTAATCATCCTAATGAGTGACTCACTTGATGCTGCAGTTGAATGGGAATTGTGCTTATGTGGAATAGCTATGAGAAATGACTGAGGCTTATATCATTGGTGAGGGTGATTACCATTAAGTATCATTGTGGAAAAATTCATATTTCTAAAGCATACTATTAGATGCATATACTATATAAAGCAGATTCTAGTCTTTTTCAGAGTGTTTTATATATGCTTTTTACAGCATGTCAAGATGATGTCATCCAAGGTTTCTCATTTTCAAGCTGTTTAATAAAAATGATTCTTTAAAAAAACTAAGCCTGTAAGTATTACACCCTTACTTCCTAAGGACACTACCACAACATAACAGATACAAATGACAATATAAGCATTCAAAATGTAGAAATATCAGCTACATTAAACCCGAGAGTATACATAGAAGCTTTCTATTTAATTTAAGGAACAGCTTACTAAACCCTCGATTATTCTTCCTGATAAATTTGTTACAACAGGACAAATCCCAGAAGTATGTTGTCAAGCTGTAATAGTTCCCATACATAAAAAAGGCAGTATATCGGACCATGCAGTTACAAACTGATCGGACTGACTAGTGTTTGTTACAGACTGGGTAAAAACTAAGCTTATCTTAAAAGACACTGGTGACTTTATATTAATAGACTGGGAGTTAGTGTTTTTGTAAGAAGAGAATTCTCCCTACTTAATCTGGTGGCATTTTTTTGAAGAAATCCCACCAACACTGGGTGAGGGACTAACCATATATGTTTGCTTAGAACCTGCAACAAATGTTTGACCTTCTCTCTTTTAAAAATATTATTGATATACCTGTTCATCTCATCGTAACAATTAACTAGTTCAATGGGAAAATAATCTGTTGATTGGAGAGACCTCAAAAAACAATAACAGTTTACCTTTCTAAGTTGATTCAGGTATCCAGTGGATTCCCTCAGAGCTCAGTGTAGAGGCCACATATGTATCATTCTCATCTCTAACTACAAGTGGTCAGTTATGGTTAGCAAAACACACTGATGAATACAAACTGGAGATCATAATTACCTCTGGCAAAAGATGCAAAAATACTTCACAATAGTTTAAACAAAATCTGTAGAATAGTTTCACTCTCCTTGCCACAATATATAGCATTGTCAGATTTGGAAAAAATGTTATACTTTGATTACAAAATAAACAAGGAAAAGCTCTACGAAGATGATCACACAACAGACCTGGGAATCTTTTATAGACAAAGTTAGAAAGGATTCTCACTCTCAAAAGTCATAACCTGTAGATAACAGGAAACCATTTTATGCCTATATACATCTTTTTTCAGGTCTGCTGTAGAGGGCAATGCCACATTCTCCACTCAAAAACAAGCCAAACAATTCTTCTTGAGAAAGTTCAAAGATTACTAACAAAGAAAAAAAAAACGACTTGAAACAAGTTACACTGACAGATTAAAGGAATAGTCTGTTATCGGTAGTCTTCAACCTAGTTAGTCTGGGACCTGTTCTTGTTATGCAAAACATGTCTAATGTAACTGTATCAAAAGACATCAGAAGACATTCACCTAGAACACAGAACAAATGAAACCAATGCAAGATCATAAGTGAAATAGCATGGAAATGGGGTTCCTGTTTAAACTCTGAGGTTTAGAATTGTGATAATCAGAATATTGGGACTGTTAAATCAGAATAAGCTCACAGTACCTCAGTATATTCTTCTTACCGTGAGGTGCATCACTGTCAGATTCCGTATATAAAAGTAGTAGCAGGTGTGTGGCAGAGATAGTACATCATATCCACACAATTTCTTTAATGACAGCAAGTTGTTGTTGTCTTTCGGCTTTTCCCAGTTAGGGGTCGCCACAGCGGAACTCCGGTCCGCTAATGATTGGCAGTAGATTTTCATGGCGTTACGTTCAACCTTCAATGAAGGCACGCTCATTTATGCATGTCTTTCGAATGCCCACCCAACTGCGGGGAGGACATGCAGGATCCACACAGAAGGCACTCCCCACACTCCAGCCGAGAATCGAACGGGAGAACCTCTTGCTGTGAGGCAACAATGCTACCGCTGCACCACCGTGGCTTCTTTAATGACAGCAAGTGATGTTGGCAATTGTTTCTTTTACAGTTGTAATTAATTTTACTGTGGGACTTATTCAAGTTATAGGTCTTGCATTTCTGGCAGGGATAAAAAAAAAGTAGGCTGGATTTCATCTGTGTTTCAGTTAGGATGCCACTTAAAAGTATTCAAAAACAACACTGATAATTTTATTGATTTATGTACACCTGGTAACCAGAAATGTCCAAGTGGATAGTGTCCATTTTAGAGTGAATGTTTGGAAGAATATTCCAGGAGCAACTGTTAGGGTTAAATGTAACACATGAAACAGTTATTAGTAATTTAATGAGCATATATAACTTAGTGAAAAATTAAAAAATAATTAAAATGAATAATGAACAGTCTGTAGAGAGATTAGGGACAGGTGACATAGATCATATTTGGTTAGTTTCTTTCTTACCTAGCAGGTAAGTGAATAGGAACATAAAGTCCTGACCTACTTACAGAAAATGAAAAGTTAAGTATAACAATATGATACAGTAATGTACAAGTTAATAGAAAAATAAAATAGATAAATATACAGATAGCAACAATGTACAAACACCAGTTAAAGGCACAACATTGACACAGCTCTCTGTCTCTATGTATATGTATATATATATATATATATATATATATATATATATATATATATATATATATAAAACAAAACTTAAGACTACTCATGACAAATATGCTACAATGGAATGCAGTCCTGCAGGTATAAACATAAACAGTCTGTTTAAGTTAGATATTTCCAGTAAAAATCCAGTGCATCTTCATACTGCTTGCTGCTTGTAGGTACACTGTAAGCTGGTTTGTGAAAGAAGTAAGGATGCTTACTTGGTAAAGGAGCTTGGGAATGTCAACTCTGGGAGAAAGCTGTGTCAGCACAGGCAAGTGAATACAATGGAATTATAAGTAAACTTCAGTAGGGTCAAATCTGAGAGAGAAAGCGTGTGTGTGTGGATATTAGTTTGCAGAAATGAGTCGGAGTAAAGCCCTGGACTGGTCCATTTGAATAACTTTATTCAGAATTACCTTATGAGCAGAGTAAGGCTTTGGGCAATCAGTAGCCTGCTACCCTGCTTGACTGAAAGGCAGTAATGCAGCCTTCTGCCAGTTCCAACTGTAAAGCTGCAGATGCAGTTCTGCATCATCTGTAGTTGTTGCCGATTTCTGTCAGACGTAGAGCCAGCGATTAGAAGGGTAGGTGGAAGTACTCCCTTGCTAATGGCAGTCATGTTGTGCTTAGTAAGTAGGTCGGAAATGCTGTTGTATTTACAAGTACATATATTGAACCATAGCATTTATTGAGCATGTGTGTAACTGTACTTCTAATATTTATAGATTTCCATCATCGGGGCAAGTAAAGTTTCAGTTGCTAAGCTAAGAAATGTCTGAGTGCCATACCTCTCAACCGCTTAGAGCAAGAAATTTGGACAAAGCCATAAACAATGGTGGGACAAGAGGCTAAAAATATGGCACTTTTTAAATATTGTTCTTACAAACTTAGAAAGCTGATAGACTAGAATGTTTTGCATTAACATATTTTTCTGAAGGGTATGAAGTCTGAAACTCAAATGGCTGTCATTTTTTTCCTGACTTCAGTCCTCCATGATTTGACAATGATCTGTTAGAAAACTACAATTTTATGAAAAATAGACCAAAAATATGAGGCAAAATCTGTACAGTTGAGAGGTAATGAGTGTCAAAACCATTGCATTTGTTTTGCTTAAACTCACTTTGTTTCCTGACTTTACAGTCCTGATATAACTGAGCCTGGGGTGTGGTTAAGTGATTTACAGGTTCCTTCATCTGAAGTCCCAGATTCTTGGATGTCAGTGTCATCAGCATAAAATATGTTACTATGTGTCTTTTGGGAAATTAGTGTATTGATCTAAATGACAAATAGAAGTTGTCTAGTGCACAGAGGTGTGTGGAATGCCAAACAGTACTGGGTAGTGGGAGGCGCAGTGTAATTGGTGGGACAGTTTTAAAGGCTTTCCCATACAGGTAATCAGAGAAGCAGGTTAAAGTGGAGCTGGAGGACATTAATCCATAAAGGAAGAGTTCTTTGCAGAGTAAGGATGGATTTTCATGGCCAAATGCCTTGAACAGCATAGTGAATACACACATTGGGTTTCTTGCATCTGTTGCATAATATAATGATTCAGCCAAACAGAGGAGAACTGTCCTATTGCTCTGTTCTAAATTCATGCTGGTCACAGTGAGGAGGCTATATGCTTCAGTATGTTCTTGAAGCTGTGTAGCTGCAGTCTTGTCTAACATTCTGAGAAGGGGAGATGGCAGAGTATGAGGGCAAAAGGAGTCGGGTGGAGCTACAGATGTGTTCAGGAATAAAAAGATAGAAGGATAGACAGAAAGTGCTAACTAGTTTTGGCCACAGGTTTGATTCTTGCTCTCATTTGTTCTACTTTGTAGACAATTGCCTTATAGTTTTTGCTGAAAAGGTAGACCAATGTAAGCAGTGGTCACTTAAACAGAGAAAGTCTACAGAAGGTGAAAATAATGTAGAAAGATTCACTGTACAAAACCAGTCTAACAGGTAATGGGGTTGGATAAATAAGTTGGTGAAAGCCATATTCTACCAGTGAGAAACAAGGAAGAAAGTTCACTTTTGGCTCTTCGTGAAGGTCGAAGTTCCCAAGTAGTAAGTTACTACAACTAAGTTTCTAGTACTGATACAAACTGAGTGGTGGGAGGAGAGGCTGATAATGGACTCCAGCCCTTAACTAGAGGCATTCCATATAAAACACTCACAAATCATTTAGCTGTGATCTCAGTGAAAGTAGTTAGGAGATGATGCCATTATAGTGCTATTGATGTGTTTATTTACAAGGAAAAATGCACTCTCACCAGTTTAGGGCCGTGGCCCCTGACCTTGGTAGGACTGAGGGAATGTGTTGACAGGATGTAACCAGGATTCAGTAAAATGAACAGTGAAAGGTTTACTTAACTTATTTAGATTGTGAACCTTTATTTCACTTATCGGAAGCAGTATTCAGTCCTTTTTTACTTGGGATGTATAGAAATATGAGAGATTTAACAGGCAGGAGATGAATTTGAGTGCCAACTTTAAAGTGCATGCAATATGTAAAACTGAATACAACAGTAAGAAGAAAATAATTCTAAATACTACAAAAATGCTATTAAGCCAGTATACAATTTTCCTCGTCTCAGGTTCCATCTTAGACAGTTCTGTTTCTGGTTCACACTTTACCATTTGGCCTGTTCATGACTTCTGTAGTAGAAACCAAATGCTGAATTATGCAGCAAACCCCAGTATTTCAGGTTTAGGATTACTGAGGAGGTGCAACCAGAGTGAATGCACTCTGGTTGCACCTCTTCAGTAATCCTAAGCCTGAGGAGGTGCAACCAGAGTGAATGCACTTTTTGCATTTGCTAACAAATTCTAAACTTTTTTCCCAGAGGACAAAGCCCCTGACATGCACACGATTACACACTCACACGCACACACACACACACACACACACACATCACCCAAGCAGAAGACTTTGCTTTGTTTGTTACCCGAATCCCTGCTGCATATATAATCATATTGACTGGTGCACCTTTAGAGGTAAGGGAAAATAATTCAGTTTACAGACGATGATCAGTCTGCCATTAGTGCAAATACGTATTACCGAAAAACACTTTCTGCAACGGAGGAAAAAGTTTTTTGGGGGGAGTTGCCATGCCCCACTGCACCTCCTATGACAGGGGGTCTCCCATGCTCCCTAACTTTGCATATACTTCAGGGCTGCATAACAATGGGGAAAAAGGCAGCCTCGATGATTGAAATTAGTTTTCAGAAATGTGGATTTGCAATAATAGCAGATGTACAGATTGGCATCTGTGAATTTTCTGATTCCCAGGGCAAAATCTCCAGTGCAGTAATCCTTCAAGGAAAAGCAGAATTTTATGATTTGGCTAAAACTTATCCATGCACATGCCATTTTCAGCTAGTTGAGCTTCTGCCCAGTTTTCTCCCTTCAAAATGATTTCTTGGTATTAACTTATCCTCTGGCTATCTCTACTTTTTTTAACTTGTCAAGCATCTGGGTATTTTTACCAAGTTTCAGAATACTAACACTGCTCTAGCCTAAGAATATTTATTTTATTTATTGCCTTTTTGATTGGCAAAGTTTGAGCATTCGGTCTCACAGAGGGGGTTCCCAAGGGGAGTGGGTGTGTGTGTGTCAGGGTTCATCTCTGAGCCCACTGCTGTTCATAGTGGTTATGCATTACATTAGCAAACAGGTCAGAGAGAACAGATCAACAAAGATTCTATATGCAGGCAGTGTGGCATTACAGGCAGACTCTGAGCAAGAACTTCAGCAAAGGATAGGGGAATGGAATGCAAATCTAAAAGCACATGGGATGAAACTAAGTACAGATAAGACAGTGGTAATGGCAGCATATTGGGGAAATCAGAAGAAGCTGAAAATTGAGATAGAGAGAAAGACAGAGGAACAGCTTAATAGCTTCAACTATCTGGGAGTGCTGGTTGAGGAGAAGGGATGTCTGAATGAAGAAGTCAAAGCTAGAATCAGAGGGGCTGTAGCCAACTGGCATAGAATATCAGTTGTAGTGTATCACAGAAGAATGCAAAAGAAGCTGAAAAGTAATGTGTGCAAAACAGTGGAGCAACCAATACTAATGTATGGTACATAAACTTGGGCAGTAAAGGCAGGGCAGATGGGGAAGCTATAGGTGATATAAATTAAGTACCTGAGAAGGCTGATAGGATGCACATTGTGGGACAGACGAAGAATTAAGGACATCAGAGCAGAAACCAAAGTAGCTCTAATTGCAGAAAAGATCAAAGAGAACAGATCATGGTGGTTTGGACACATGTGCAAAAAAAGCAGAAGACAATGTGGTGAAGAAGATTTGGGACAGACAGGAAGAAGGTAAGAGGAAACAAGGGCATCCAGCATATAGAGGTGGAGGGATTGTGTGAGAGAAGATCTGTGGCAGTCATGCAGGCATGAATATCAAAGAAGGCAGAAGTGTGGCATTGAATTGAGAGAGGTGGAGACAGTAAACAAGACACCCCAAACCCATGTAGAAAATGGGAAAAGGGGTTAATGATCACGATGGTATAAAATTGCATTCGAGAAAGAGAATGAAACATAAACAGATTATTAAGTTTCAGATTCATTCCAGGACTTGGTGAAAACCCCAGTATTTTGTCTCCTGCCACCATCTTGACTCACATGGCAAGCTTTTCCTTTGGTACAACAGCTCTGGGGTTCATTATTTTCCTGTATTTTAGTAATAACCAGTACAAGGCTTCATGTGAAGAGGATTTGATGGCTCCAGAAATGATTACACTCAAACCATTGGAGATTTACAGCATCACATGCCAGTAAGTGTAGCTATATCAAAGAAGTCTATGAAGTGTAGCAAGCCGTACCACCAGACCTAGGTCATTCTGTTCTGCTGTCCACCTTTTTTTCTACTTTGAGTGCAAATGCATTGATTCTTTGTGTAGTTTATATTATTGGTATTTACAGTGCTGTTATTTTCCAGCAGTTTAAGATACTGGAGAAGAGAAAACCCAAAAAAATGTCTAATACTCCCTTTTTCATTCCATGTTGTTTCCTGTTTTTTATTTATTTTTTTCTTTAACATTAAACCTGCATATGTGTAGTAAGTATAAAATCAATGCTGCTTCAGTTGATTGCAAAAAATAAAGTAAGCTTCTGGACAGATTCCGTCCACAAACATTG
Organism: Protopterus annectens; assembly: GCF_019279795.1. Taxonomy (NCBI): domain Eukaryota; kingdom Metazoa; phylum Chordata; order Ceratodontiformes; family Protopteridae; genus Protopterus; species Protopterus annectens. The sequence goes on along the minus strand of NC_056750.1, from coordinate 326,476,100 downwards.
GCTTATTTTAGTGCTGTAATAAACTGACTGTAGGGTACTACTTATCAGAGCTCTGATTAATATCTTTTTACTCTTTGTATATACTGGAAAACATTGTAATCAGTTTCTGCACATGTATTTTTGTCTTGTAATATTTACAGCACTGTGCCTGAATTTATTGACCAGTCAGATGACATGTTCAAATATGCAACACCGCTCTTGGATGGACTATCAAGAGAGCAAGTGAAACAAAACAACTTACTACATAAAGAAGGTAAGCGTATAGTGAAATGTAATTTAATTCTCAGAAATGGATGGAGACCACATAGATATCCAAGGAAACCATCATGAGGATAAGTTTTACAGAGTTCTTAATAAAACCATATCTTTAATCTAAAGAATCATCCCAAGAAAGTAGCATCACATATGCCACACAGTATATATATATATATATATATATATATATATATATATATATATATATATGCACTTATATCTGTGATCCTCATGTAATAATCAGAGGATGCTGCATTTATGACGCACTACAACTGAATTCCTTTTTTGCTGCACTGCAAATGTACTTGGCAGATTAAAGGTATAACATTCTTTTATTGCATATTTGATTCATACTGTTTGGGTTCAAAAGCTCAGTAGGCATATTCCTATACCATTTATTAGCATCCAGTATTGCTCACGCTAGATCCACAATATGAATATGAGCATACATTGCAAAGTTCCCAAAATTCCATGCAGGTATAACTTGGAAAACTTTACGCTGCTCTCACCCCAGTCCCATAAAGTACCTTGAAGCAGGTGATAATGAATGTGCTTCAGAGACTGTTAACAGTGATCTTCTGGGAGATATCCAGTGGGTATTTGTGGTACCTTGTGTGCATTTTCATCTCTAGTCTCATAGAATATGAAGTTCAACTTGGGGAAACCTTGGTTGTCTCTTCTACAACTGACTGTCCCCGTATGACCAGTACATTTACTACCACAGAACGTGATGACATGCAGAACAGCCGGAGCACAAAGAGGCTGAGACAGACATGTTCTCTGAAACTTGCCTCGCTGTAGTTCTTATGCTCTACTGAAATCGGCTGACCTTCCAAAGAAAAATCAGCAGCAGAGACTAAGTAGGTCTTTTGTCTGTGCGAGAATCAGAGAATGTCAAGAATGAACCGAAAGGGAAGGAAACAGCTTCGTTTGATATCTTAGTTATCAGACGGTAACAATGAGATGGAAAGGAACAGGGAGAAAAGGTGCATTACTGGTACACTAGCATGGAACACGAGTGCTTGAGTCATGCGCTGCTACACCAGCTTCATGGGGTAGGAAGCTTTATTTCATTACGTGTTAACCAGGAAAGTGAACTAGTTCTACCTAGACATTTTTTCAGCAACTAAGCTACAAGGGCCAGTCTGTGTGGACATTTTACGGAATTAGCTGACATGTTTTTGCATGGTGGGAAGAGACTAGTATAACTATAGAATCCCAGGCTTGAAGAGATCATGCAAACTTATAATAGTCAGTGAACAGGGATCAGACTTGAACCACAGACCCTGGAGTCCTGAAGTAGAAATCTTAGCCAATGCAATGTCCCAGCTAGAAAAGCTATTGCAGCAGTGCAGGAGATGACTGAAGGACTGTACAGAGCCTAACATGGGTATACATGTACTACACCTAGTAAATTGTTTGGCAATCTTAGCTCCTCACAGAAGTGGGATCAAGTATACAGAAATGGTTGAAGAGTTAGTATAGAGATTCATATTGTTGCTTAATTTAAGACTGGATATCCAAGAGAAGAGATGGACTCTTAGATGACATGGTCAAGAATTTCATTAAAAATCATATGCAACTAAAGTGGTGCCATTTTGTTTGTTTTTCATTTATATAAATGTAAGGTTGCCTAAGTTATATCTGATAATTTAATAAAGATGTTTACTGGAAAAAAAACAAGCATATAAAATGATGAACGGGTAGGCACAAGAAACCTTCAAGAAAAAACACACCCCCGGATTTATGAATCTCCCATGCAGGACTAATCTAGTCCTGCATGGTAGCAGCAGTTTAAGAGGAGGATGGCAGCACGCCATGCATATTAATGAAGGCGCGCTGCCTGAGCTCCAAATCCTACACGGAGCATGGATGAGTGCAGGGGGTGTGTCTGAGAGCAGAGCCCTCAGAATGAACATGCCCCTGCAAAGTAGAACAGCAGAAACTGTAAATAAATGAACAAGACAACTCATTCATGTCTGCATATCCCCACCAGCAGTTACAGCAACAGGACATAAAAATAAAAAGAGGAAACTCCTTTTTTTAATTAAAATCCTGAGTACAGCTAACTGTAGGTGCGCGGCTGTGCCCATTGCTTAGCTATAGTTAAAGCAGCTGAAAAGGCTGAAGAGGACAATAAGGAATATATATGGAAATGAAGAAACACAGCAATAGTGTAGTGGTTAGAACATCCACCTATTGAACAGGCATTCCCGGTTCAAGTCCCACTTTAGCACATATTTTCCATGTGAAATCTGTATATGAACATATTTTTACATCTTTTTGCTATATAATCTACATAATAACATTTAAATGTGAACTGGAGTACTGCATTAAATGCACATGTGACGTGTCAGTGTCATAATGAATAAGGCACTAGTAAGCAGGTTTAAGCACAAATAAGCAGTAGTAAGCATATATAAGCACTAGTAAGCGTGTTTAAGTGCGTTTGCGTGGGGGTAAGTATTGCCTACACAGAGTAAGCAATGTAGAAGCTAACTGAGTGTAAGGAACTGGAACTGGAGGTTAGCAGTGTTTACTGTGGCGCAAACCTGCACAAACCCACTTACAACTGCTTTAAAGTGCTTTAATCACTCTGTATCCAACGGCCTATGTTCTGCCCAGCAACAAAATGAACTGCCTCTGCAAGTTCAAACTCAGGACCCTGTACACTATAGCCACAGTAGTTAACCACTAAGCCATCATAGCAATAGATATGAATGAGGTATCAGCAAACTAATCGTCACCACAGGAAAATCAAACCAAACCTGTGAACTGAATCTATGTATAGTGTGAAGTGGTATAACCTGCTACATAACATAAATATGTGAACTGGAGTATTGCAGTAAGCATAGATGTCAGATGTTATTGTAATAAAGTGTAAAAGTAGTAGAAGTATAGAATCATAAATACCAGACACATATAGAACCTGTAATGAATAATAAATCACTGCCAAAAGGCAAATATAGTGTTAACCTCAGCACAGCTCAACTTAGTAAGAGTAAGCAATGTGTAGGGGAGCCAGTCCAATCTGCCTAGCAGTATACCCCTTTAAGCACTGACAACATTAGGTAAGCAGGTGTGCCCGTAGTTTAGCCTTTTCAAACCTGGCCAATCACGGAAAAGTGCTGGTAACTGGCTGTATTTAAACCACACAAGCGGGAATATGTTCCATAACTGGTTGTAGCTTCTTTGTAGCTTCCTACTGCAGGCAGAATGGCTGGTGTGGGTAAAGGCACTCATTTTAGAGTGCACCGCTGGGGCATCCAGGAGTCAAAAATCATGGTATGGCTCCTGGTAAAACACCATGAGGAGAGACTACTGCAGGGCAAGTATCAGGGCTTGCAGTATAAAACTAAGGCCTGGGACAGTCTTGCCAGTGACCTCACCAGTGCCACAGGTATCCCCTGGACTGGTGAGCAGGTCAGGCTCCACCATGCTGACCTGAAGTGTTGGAAGGGGGTATGTACTGGAACAGTGGATCCAGGAGTCTTGGCAGATGTCTAATGCCCCAGTACTGAGTAAGTACTCATTCTACTAAGTTGTTAAGAATTGCCTAGCCTGTGTATACTATGGATAGGTATGGCTAAATATCACTGTATTTCTCCGACAGCTGCAGAGAAGCTGTCTGCGAACCAGCAAGCCCATGATGCTAGGTTGCAAAGGCTGCATTGTGAGGCAGTTTAGAAATTAGTCTGCATGTACTGTCATAACAAATAAATATAAGAGCCTTAGAAAGTGTTGTACCAGTAGAAATAAATATGTAATAGTCTGTGAATAAAGGTATAAACCCTGGAGTGCTTTTGTTTACTTTTCTGTCATATGTTGGCAAACTGTTGCATACTATAAATAGTACTGTTGTATTTTAAGCAGTCACCCACACTGTTGTATGCAGATAAAATGTGTAGGAAGTCCTGCATAACAATGTTGGAAGTGCCAAGAGGCCAGTCATATTGTACAAGTGAGGGAGACTTAGATAAAAACAGTATAAAACTTTACATCAATTCCCTGATAGCACAGTGTACTGTGATGTTAGCTATAATTTTTGTCACACACAGCAGGGGTTTGAATCCTGGGAGTGCTACTAAGTTGTATGCATAATCATACCCCACAACTGTACAGATTTTGTTACAATGTTCAGATAGAAAGCTGTATGCATAATTATACCCAACAACTGTACAGAATTTGCTAGAATGTTCAATTTGGAAGTTGTATGCATATTCATACCCCACAACTGTTCCAATCTGTCCAGTATGTCCAGATAAATGGCCCATATCATCAGCCTGGTACCCCGTCCCCCTGACAAATCATTGTGATGATCCAAGAAATGTAGGCAGCCGTTAATGACATATAACTGTTAGTCAAATGTGTACATAGTCATAGAATGTATATGAAAACAAACCTCTCATTCTACCACCTCACCCAAAGTGTATGAAAGCAATTCTCAACATATGTTGCATTAACACCTGCATCTTGTCACGCCTGTATGTAAGACACAGGTCACGTATAGAATAATTTATAAACATACCAGTGTACAATATAAGGCCATTGGGTAGTGTAATAATACATGAAAGGGAAAGATCACTGCAGTGACTAAGAATGTTGTGAAAATTACAAGGATATATTAGTTGTTAATTGAACTCTCTCTCTCACCCCTACCATATGTGCAAAATAACCCAATGACACTCCTCAACTGGTATGTATACACTCCAACCTTTTGTTGGGACATATGTCCTAATGGTTAATAAATATTCACATTTGTTTCTATGCATGTACCACATTAAAATACACCCAGCTTGCTGGCCTGTTGCCATCAATGAAACCTGCATGCTCTTGTAATGGCCACTGTTGTTCCATATATGCATGTGTTCTGCTTGCTCTGCAACTGTGTTAAATCTGGTATTTTGGGTTAATTTAAATACCTATGCTTGCTGTTATAACTAATCCTGAATGCTGATGATTGTTACTAACCCATATCTGTCATAAACCTGCGACAACATAGCTCATATGGGAAGGCCGGTCCCAGCAGACCCACCTGTCTCACCTCAGTTGGCCATGGCACCGGGCACCAGCACATCTGGGGCCCAGCCTAGGACCTCCTCCTCTGTGAGCCCTGCGCCACCTTTGGGTGGAACAGCTGCAGGGGATGGGGCTCACCCCCCCCCTCGGAGTGGAGTGGAGGGGAACCTGTCACCCATCCACAGGTCCGGGTCGTGGTGCATAGGGAGCTCGATCTGGAGTATTGAGACTGGCTACACCAGCTTGAGGGCCGAATGGCGCAATTAGAGGGTGAGCCTGCCCCTCCTACACAGCCCCCAGCACAGCCATCTTTGGGGCTGTGATGGTGCAGTGGTGACTGCCCATGGGTGGGGACCTCAGTCCCACTGTTTCCAGTTGGGGGCTCATGGGCTTGCGACTTCCAAACACCCCTCCCTGTCCATGGTGTTTACCCCCCACATGTGTCATATACCGGCCCTGTATGCATCGTTTTTCTTGTCTGTTAACCAACCCAACCTACCTCCGCAAATATACCTACTACCCCTCCCCAACATCCCACTCTCACCTGAAAAAAAAGGGCAATCTGTTCCCACAAAAAAATCTCGCCCCATACATAGCTGTCCATTTTGCACACATGTCTACTGGACACATGTAATCTGGTCTAACTGACATCACAATGAATTATTGTTGTCCTTACCCCTCTCCCAGGGGTTCAAGTGTCTAAATCTATCTCCAAATACAGTGTATATGCACAGATGTTGCTGTAGAAGAAATGGGCAGCTATGGACCTTCCTTACACCCTTCCTGCACATCCCTAGCTATCTTCCCTTCTGTCTTTCCCTCTTTGTGCCCCTTTTTTCACCACTTTCCTATCAACCCTTTTTCTTTTCTTTTAAAGAAATTAGTGTGGGGGTAAGCGGGAGTAAGCACTTTTAAGCAGCAGTAAGTGAGATTATACCTGTTTGTGCAGGTGTAAGCAGTGCCTACACAGGTTAAGCAATTCAGGTGCTAAATGAGTATAAGAAACAGTAACCGTAACTTAGCAGTGTTTACCGTCACGCAAACCCACTTACAACTGCTCAAAAGTGCCTTAATCACACTGTGTCCAATGGCTGTTGTTCTCCCTAGCAACAAAATAAATAGCCTCTGCTAGGATCAAACCCAGGACCAGGCACACCATACCCAAAGTGCTTTACCACTAAGCCATCTCAGATATACATAACCTTGATGTATTCACAAACATATCATCCAGCCCAGTCATTCAACAGTACAGAGAATGTATTCCAACATGTAGATGTATGTGTGTGAGTAAATATATTAATGTCTGAACAGGTACAACATATTAATATATGTAGATATATATATATATATATATATATATATATATATCAACATATAAACATGCAAATGCCTACATCTATAGATATATATGTCCACATCTACATGTCTAAATATATACGGCAGGTTATATATATGTCAGCAGATATCTATCTATATATATATATATATATATATATATATATATATATATTTTATTATTATTTATTTATTTTTTTTAAATAAAAAAATTAAAAAATATATATGTCAGCAGATATCTATCTATATATATATATATGTGTGTGTATATATATATATATATATATATATATATATATATATATATATATATATATATATATATATATATAGCTATATACGGACATACATCTGTAGATAATGGGGAAATAACAAAAACATATATGTCCTCATGCAACATTAATGGGGTTGAGACGCCCCACACAATATACGTCTGGTACGAATAGGTATTACTCCCCAGCCAATGGCCTGCACCTGTCACCCCTGGGATTCCAGATACTGGCTAAGGCTCTTGCTGCCCCTATAGTGCCTTTTTTTAGGTAGGGTTCAAATAACAAATTCACCACCATAACAGGAAAAGGCAAGCAAAAACTGAGGGCAATGCTACTCAATGCTAGAAGTCTAAATCTCAAAATGCACCCACTCGAGGCACTCCTTAAAATGGAGAACATCGATATCTGTGCAATGACTGAGACCTGGTTCAAGGCTCCAGAGAGCACCCCTGCACTACCAGGCTATAACTCATACCACACTTTTCGGCCATGTAACTTGGACCGAAACACCAAAGGCGGAGGTGTGTCCATATTCATTAAGGATATCCACACCTCCAGGCTAGTTGCTCAGCATAATGCATCCGAGGTTATCCAAGTGCAACTAACTCTGGGCAAAACTGCAATCCAAATTGTACCTTGCTAAAGATCCCCCACCATGCCCCAGGATTCCCACTTCTCTTTTCTTGATGTACTGGAAAATATTAGGGTTCAACCAAACACCCTAATAATGGGTGACTTCAACTACCCACCTTTAACTGGGAAAACTACTCATGTACCAACTCCTTAGCTCAACGCTTTCTGGAATTCATAAACTCCAATGCCCTAGATCAACTTATCCACACCCCCACCAGGGGCAACAATATTCTAGACCTAGTCATTACCAACATTAGTGACCGGTGTTCCACACCTGAAGTCAACTCCTCATTGGTCCGATCTGACCATAAGCTAATCACCCTTGATATCTACATCCTGCCCCCCACCCTCCATTAAGGAAACCACAGTAAAAAATTTCTCCAAAGCCAACTTCATGCTTCTTAAGACAGAAGTAGTGAACTTCATGGCACCCATGCAGATGGACAATACAGTTACAACTGCTGAATCCTACACAAGTGCACTCTATAAGCACTTACACGAGTGTATGGATCATGCTATCCCAAACAGAACCAAGACACTATCCTCCAAAAAAAGGAAGCCAATCTGGTGGTCCCCTGTCATAAACCAACTGTACAACAGAAGGAAGAAACTGTTGCAAAAGAGAGTAAAATCCCATGAATGGAGGAGCTCCCTGGTCTGCCTCAGTAAGAAGCTGCGATCCCTTATAAGATCCTCCAAAGCTAGCTATGAAAACAAAATTGCCACTAATTCCAAGAACAACCACAAAGCATTCTATAGCTATGTCAAGAATCTCGATGGCAACACCCAGATCTGCTCTGAGTTACAGCACAAAGGCACGAACATTACAGAACCAAATGATATTGCCAACATCCTGGCAGATAGGTTCAGTGCTAACTTTACCCCTCACCCCCTAAAGGGCCCATATCTATACAGGAAGAATGCAGAGTCCCTGTAATCACAACTACGCAGGTAAAAGCTGCAGTCTCTAAAACCAAAAACACACCAGGCTGCATTTTACACAAACTTCAGAACAAACTGGCTCCCCACTTAAGCACCATGTTCAATAATAGCCTCACATCAGGCTTTGTGCCCACTGAATGGCGCACAGCAACAGTTATCCCACTCCACAAAGGGTGAGCCACCACTGATCCCAGGAACTGTCGCCCTATTAGCCTGACGAGCCTGGTCTGCAAGGCCATGGAACATATCATCATGGAACTCATAAACAAAGACATTGGTAACCTCCAAACTCTGGATCCCACCCAGTTCGGGTTTGTGAAAGGCAGATCATGCCTCCTGAACCTGATCGACTTCTTTGAGGCAGTCACCAAAGACGTAGATGAGGGTAAGGTGGTTCACACAGCCTATCTTGACCTTACCATAGCTTTCGACACCACCCCCATTCTGGAATTATAGCTAAACTCACTAAACTAGGTATAAATCCCTACGTCACAAGATGGGTTGCCAACTGGCTTACTGACAGAACCCACACTGTAAAAGTTGCAGACTCCAAATCTGACCTCAAAGAAGTGACAAGTGGAGTACCAGAGGGTTCCGCTGTGGGATCTCTCCTGTTTGGTATCTACTTCTCTGATGTACAGGCTAACACAGAAGGCCTCTGGCTAATGAAGTTCGCAGATGACTGAAAACTAGGAGCCATAGTCAAGTCCCCAAATGATGTGGACATCCTACAGAAGGGCCTCACTGAGACAGATGCCTGGTGTCAGAGCCATGGCCTCAAGCTCAATGCCAAAAAGTGCAGTGTCATCCCCTTTGGTAAAAACTCTGTACCCATGAACTACCACATAGGCAGCAATATACTTAACACCCAATGCGTGATAACTTTCTAAATTTTGAAATGTTGATCTTGTGATCTTGATCATGGGTAGTTTGATGTTCTGAGGGTTTGAAGTTTGGAGGTAGACACATGTAGATATATATATATATATATATATATATATATATATATATATATATATGTGTGTGTGTGTACTTCATATCACTGCTCGCTAAGTCAGTTAGCTCCAGCCCCACTTGAGATGCTAGAGTTTTAATGGTAATCTCTCCCACAATTATGTCACATCCCTTTCACTGTGGACATTACTTTACTGCAGACGAAACCCGCCCTACCTGAGACCCACTCAGGGAGGGAAGGAGGGGTTTCTGTCTGCAGTAAAGACATGTCCCGATCACTGTTGATATATCTGTACTGCAGCATGACCCCCCCCCTCCCTCCTTGCTTCCCTAAGGGGACACATTAGTAAAGCTGCTGTTTCATACCTCTCCCAGTCTCCCAGCACCTCAACCTCAGAGGCTGCATTCTCAGAATATCAGAATAGCTAGTAACTTGAATTCTATGGATGGGAACTAGATTTTCAGATGATGACTTGTAAATAGAAAGAAAAACATTGAGAATATCTATATGGAAATCAGGCAGTATAAAATATGGAAGACTTATGTGTATCACATTATATATCACTGAATCTGATGTCACTGGGTGATTTTAATTTTCCCAAGATCAACTGGATAAAAGGAACATCTGGGACAGCGCAGGGAAGATGAATTTCTTGATCTGTCTTATTTACAATTTATCACAAATTATAGATGTTCCTAGCTGCTTAGACAATATCCTGGACCTTGTAGTTACAAATATACCACACAAGAGAACTAATGTAAAATAGCCGTGTCCACTTGTCTGTTCAGATCACATAGCTTTTGATTATTTATTTATTATTTGTTAACTGGGAAAGTCCGACTGGGAATGATGCTAGTTTTCAGTGGAGGCCTGGGGGGAAGTGCTCCAGATACATGTCTTTGTAATGTGGGAGGAAACCAGAGAATCCCAGAGGAAACCTACATGAATGCAGGGAGGACATGCAGACTCCACACGGAAGGCACCCCAGTTGAGAATCAAACCGGAGAACCTCTTGCTGTGAGGCAACAAAGCTACCGCTGCACCACTGCACTGGTATCAGCCAAAGTTTGTACATAAGGATTTAATTTTTGACCTGGACATAATTCAAAGAATAAATTTTATTGACTTAGTAACTGTAGACTTTGAAGGAGTTTTTACAAGTTGTAATGCCTTTAAGAGTATTTGTAGTGGTCATTTAGATAAGTGCAAGAAACCTGTTATAAGGAGATCTGAGAGGTTTACTCCACCATGGTGGAATCCAAGTTGCACCAAATTATTAAGGAAGAAAAAGGAAAAGTTTTAATATCTGGAGAAGGTTCAGGAGTGACATTTCTAAAAGAGCTTATATCAGGTTAATAGAAGATTGAAGGCATCTTTAAAATCCGCCAAATGTAAATATGAATGGCACTTATTGACCATAGCCTCTATGAAGACTTGTTATTCTTATGTAAAGCTGTCTAAGGGAAAAGTTAAGAAATTAGGTCATATATTTCAAAGGTATGACAATATATGCAGGAGAATACATGAGTTATCATGTATTTTAGTGGGGCGATCACAAGGGTAGAGGATATCCCAGATCAGAGAATAGTAAGTGTGTCCTACTTTTAGTTTAGATATGGTGATATCTCCTTTGGATGCATCAGACATGGTAGTGGAATGGAGTCTGATAACCTCAAGGGTTCATTCTGTGCAGTTTGTAGTCAATAAATTTCTGCAACCGTTACTTCTTTTTAACAATATGTTATTATATGGTGTAATCCCCATTCATAAAGGAGGCATTATGGATAAAATCAAGAAGTATAGCCCAATTAGTTTTACACCTTTACTAGTTAAAAGCTTTGAAAGGTGTTTAACATTTATGAATAGTGGTTCACAAGGGTGTTTAAGAGATACTTCACAGCATGGTTTTACTTAAAATCTTTACAAATTTGGTTGACTTTTATGAACCTGTCTCCTTAGCACTAGATCAGGGACTTTCTGCAGTAGTTATTTACTTGGATCTATCTAGGGTATTTGATAACATGCCTCACTCTACTGTTGTAGATGTGATGCATAAACATTTAATAAATCCTTATGTTACTCATTGGGATGAAATTGGTTGATAGAAAGAGATAGGGTAGATAGAATGAGAACTGAGAACTTTGTATCTGGCTGGGCTCAGGTAAAGAAAGGTATATCACAGGGGTTGGTCATGGTAACATTGTTATTAAATATTGTATTTTCATTAATATCAAAAACTTCTAATGTTTGGATGCCACACTTCTAATGTTTGGATGCCAGAGTATGCTGATGATATAAAAATTGGATGTGTGGTCCCCCAAAACCTCATAATTTTGATATATTTTGTCAGTACTTGAGCAAAGTAGCCTTGTGGTTAAATCAAAATGGGCTAAGAGTCGATAAGTAGAAATATTTTGTATTTTGGTAGAGCTGATATTAATTTAAACCTGAAACTTGGGTTGCTGACCTACAGAGACTGAAAGAGTATACCGATATGGGCATTATTGTTAGTAATAATTTGAAATTAAACAAGTTTATAAACAGAATTCCAGAGATTAGTGATAACTCACCCTTTGTCTTTTTTCTCTAAGTTATAGGTATATGAGGGGAAAATTGTATTTGGCGTATAAAGCCTTATGGAATGAAGAGCTACAGTTATTGTTAAATATTGAGATACTGGATTCATGTAAAATAACAAGGAGTGATCCCCGTGTAGAGCATCAATAACAGTAGAACCGTACTGAGAACGAGACGTTTAAGTCAGTCGACCAGTAGTGTACTTGTGGAATAGATTACCATTGTTTGTTTGACAATCTTATATCTATCTATCTATTTGCATTTGTTTACCAGGGTAGTCCACTGGGCCATTGTGAGCCCATTTTCAGTGGAGGCCCGCGGAGAAAAGCTCCACAAATAACAAGAAACATATACATAGAGTGAATACATATGAAATAAGTACATTACAAGAGTATATACAGCATCTGCGGTGGTGGTGCTGCGGTAGCGTTGTCGCCTCACAGTAAGACGTTGTCCTGTTCGATTCTCAGCTAGAGCGTCTTCTGTGTGGAAACATGCGTAAATGGGTGTACCTTCGTTGAAGGTTGTGCATCAGGGCTGGCAACTCAGCACGTAAAAATTTACTGCCAATCATTAGTGGACCGGAGCTCCACTGTGGTGACCCCTAACCGGGAAAAGCCGAAAGACACAACAACAAGAGTATATACAGCATAGGTAACATAGTTAACAGTTGCTTGCATTACAGGTATTCTAGCAAACTGACCAATGTAAGGATCTACAAAGGTAAAGAGACAGACATTACATAAATATTTCTGACAGCAGAAATAGAGAGGCTAACACTTGGCATCAGTACATAGTGCATTTTGAACATCAATGTCAGCATTAAGTAGTGGTACTTAGGTTTTGAGAGAAGGAGACAAGATGCAGGTGCAATTCCAGGTAGAAGATAACTTGTTTCTTTTGGAGGTTTTTGAAAGCATCAGGATTTTGAGTGGCTCTAATAATTAACAGCAGGGCATTCCATGCTTTGGCTACTGAACAAGAATATAGAAGCTGGCCAGATACATGGATGGACTGAAGAGCTTACACATTTATAATGAGTCTGCATTTTAGCTGGGCCTTTGGCTCCAATGCAGTTCTAATTGAACTATTGAACTAACTACATTCTAGGTAAAATCTTTCTATACTAGCAATTCTCATTGAAAAAACAATGCATTCATGCCACTAAAGTTATAGAAATTTTGTAAACGAAGAACTGCAGCAGAGGATGTAAATATGCCATGATACATAGCTTTTTTTTGGGGGGGGGGTAAAAATGGGAGAAGTTATAGCGTTTTGTAAAATGGAAAAAGATAAATGTAGCAGAAATAAGAAAAACAAATAAAATGGAATGCCCTGTGTGCCACACTGTAGGTCTGGAAAAGGCAATAAATGTTTTCCACATATGCTGATATACTTTCATCCTACATTTAGTCCAGTGATTTCAGAAAAAAAGATGATTGCAGTTTAGCATTTGAAGGGATTAACTTCAGCACCTTGAATACATCTTATCAGTGGTATCAAGTCTTATGTCCTCAAGCCAAACCTAAGCTAGAAACTACTGACCTGTAAGTCTGAATTCAGTTGTAGAGGAAAAAACAGTGTCACTGCTGAAGGAAATCATTACTGAGTGTCTGGAATACAGCTGTGCAAAGGAACCAAAGCAGCATGAATTCATTCTAGAAAGATCATTACAGACAATTCCATTTTTTTTATTTCAATGTTTCTCCGTTTTTAGTTGGAGTCTGATTTTAGAACTCTTTCCCAGGTAAGTCTCAGCAACTCTGTAAACTATAAAGTATGAGTATTAGTAAGTCATCTCGTCCAGACATTGCATACAGCAGAAAACTGAGATGTATGAAAATGAAATATATTCATTATGGCATGCATGATTAATAGGAATTTACCACAAAGAAAAATTGCCTCCCAAATGAAAGACAGCATTAGTGGTCTTGTATATATGGGTCTATATCACATTATCGAAATTCCAAAAGATCAAACACCATAAGCTCAATCTTGGAATCTCGAAATGTGATATACTCGAACGATCAGAACAGCACAAGCACACCGAAATACATAATCCACTCATACACACTTCACAGAACCCTGCACTAAACCATACATACACTACTAGCTATCCTTTTACCTTAACCCAAACCTAACCCTAAGGTCCCTAACTAACGCACACTCACCTTATCCGCCTCCTAACCCTAAGGTCCCTAACTATTGCACACTCACCTTACCCACTCCCTAACCCTAAGGTCCCTAACTATTGCACACTCACCTTACCCACTCAATATCCCTAAGGTCCCTAACTATCACACACTCACCTTACCTCAGTCCGTTCACACACTTACCTTAACCCAGTCTATCACCTTCGCACCACAGTCGAGGAAATAACGAAGCCGCAGAAACGGCCCACCGAATACTTTCCCTAGGAAAATATTCGGTGTTCTGCAGCTTCGCTATTTCAAGCATTTGCTTAATAGGGGTCAATATTATAACATTCAAAGTTTCAAGACTTCGATGTTATAATATAGACCCATATATACAAGGTTAGGGGTCTCTTGTCTAACCTAGCAACTTTAGGTGTATTAGAATATTGAAAATGGCACCTAAGGAATTAGAGGAGGTTATCTGAGGTTAACTAAAACAGGATAATTTGAATGCTAACAACATGCCCATGGGAAAATCGCATCAGTGTTTACTAACTGCATTTTAGGAGTATGTATAAGAAGTGATTTACGTGATGATACAGATGGATGTAGTTTGGTTGGATTTGGTAGAACTTTTTGATCACTTAGTACAGGCAGATGTTCATCGTGTTTCACTGTTGCAGTCATGACTGTAGGGTTCTCCCTGCCGGCAGGCAGTCCTCGGTCGGCCAGAATCCCAAAGTCTGGGTCCGGCGTCGGCTGCTCAGTCATGGTCCCTGACGTCAGAGTGCCAGGAGTACAAAACTGACAGCCGACGCCATGTTCTCCAGTCTTTCTTGCCGTGCGGTGATAGCAGTTCGCAAGTGCCGGTCGGCTGACTCCTGACAAATTTTTATAAACGTACTTCAGTCCGAAGACTTTCTTATCCTACTCAAAGCTAAGTACCCCATTGGGGAAACTTTTTTCTTGCTCCAGTCCGATGTCAGAAAAAGTTAATAATTGTATTTCATGTGGGAAGCAAATACCTCATAAGGATTTTCATTCTTACTGTATTCCTTGCTTAGGCCCTGACCACGACATAGCTAGTTGTCGGTTTTGTGCTAGATTCAATCAACGTACGATTAAACGAAGGTACGATTTTGCATTTCATTACTTCAGTAGGCGTTTTAATTACAAAATGTCGTCGGATATGGTTCCGGCTAACGGAGTTCACAAACGACGCAAGGATAAAGACAGGCCTCCGAGGTCCAAATCAGACGATGTTGTACAAGCAGAGCCAGCTTCAGGTTCGGCTGTCGTCAGTGAGGCGCTTTTGCAGCCCCTGTCGTCAGCCATTTCGGAACCGATAGCCGAAACGGACTCCCACAAGGAGCCAACTAGGCCTTTGAATATTTCTGTTGCAGGACCTTCGGACAATGCTCCTTCAGATGGGTCCGGAGCCGCTGTGCAGGTACTGGCTTCCGAAGGGGTTTTCAGGCCTACTCAGCTTCTAATAAAGGCAAAGCCAAAGACAAAGGCAAAGACTCCTTCCAAATCAAAGACTGCAGCCCAGGCCTCTTCTGATCCGGCACCCAAGTCTCAGAAACAGTTACTTAAGATGGCGGAGGACTTACTTACTATGATTATGGTTCACATCCCCCTCCAGATAAAAGGCCAAGGCAGGAAGTGTATTATGACTCCTCTGATCAGGCTTCTGTTTCTTCAGTTTCTTCTTCTGACCAGGAATATTCTTTCCCTCCTTATGAGGATTCTGATGCTGAGGAATCCATTCCTTCAGCTTCTCCCCCTGATGATTTCTCTTTTGGGGACACTTTGCATGAAATGAGGGAACATTTTCACTGGGAAGGACAGGAGTACTCAGAATCTAAGAAAAGACTAAGGGATTTTCTTCTTCTTCCCCAACATAGACCCCTGGCTATTCCTCCTATTTTGGATATTGTGGATGATGCTTTTTCAGAGGCTAACTTAACTCCTGACTCTTTTCCTCCAGCTCCTGTTAAGCCAGACAGATATTATAGGGTTCCTGATTCCCACCAGTTTTTATACAAGAATCCTACTGCTGATCCTGAAACCATTTCTCAGGGCCCTAAGGGGGTTAAGGCCGCTTCTGCTAAAACCCCATTCCCACTGAGAAGGATTCCAGATCTTTAGAAAGATGGGGCAAAAAAGTGTACACTTCAGCTACTTTATCTATTAGGGCTTTAAACTGTCAATTTCATATGCTGAAATACCAGCAATTCCTTCTGTCTGTTTTGAAACAAAAGCTAACTTCCATTTCCGCCTGTGCAGATGATAAGGAATTACATGACTTAATGCATGCCACTGAACAAGTTGGGAAGCATGGTTTACACTGCGGATTTGATGCCTTAGAGGCTTCTTGTAGGGCTGCTGCCTCTGGTACAGTCATTAGAAGGCATGCTTGGTTAAAGGAACAAAACTTGCCAGATCAAGTAAAAGCTAAGTTATTGGATGCTCCTGTTCAGCATAATGTTTTGTTTGGATATAAGGCTGAAGAGGTGATGAAGAAGATGGAGGACAAGGCAAAATCCATGCAAACGGTTAAGGATTTCTTACAAGTACAGCCACCCAGATTTAGTAGGAATTGGCCTACAAAAAATTGGTCCTTTCCCAATTCAGACAGGCCTCAGAGGGGTAGATACAGACGCTCTCAAAGAAGGCCTCAAACGCAAGCCTCTTATAGACCAAGACAGTGGACTGCTTCCACCCCTAGGGGAGGAGAGGACAGGCCACAAGCTCATAGAAAACAGGCTCAATGACTCCCTCTGTTGGGCTGCAGGAACTTCTTGCCCGGAAGCCCCTCTCGGAGGAAAACGTTCTCTTTTTCACCTAAATTGGACTCATATAACCCAAGACAAGTGGGTTCTGGATGTGGTTTCCAGAGGTTACAAATTCCATTTTCATACCCTACCAAGACCAAGCGGATGGCCAGATCTACCAAAACATCAATGATTAGAGGCCTTAAACCAGGTGGAAGCCCTCTTGGCTATGAAAGCCATAGAACT
Organism: Protopterus annectens; assembly: GCF_019279795.1. Lineage (NCBI taxonomy): Eukaryota > Metazoa > Chordata > Ceratodontiformes > Protopteridae > Protopterus > Protopterus annectens. Next base: position 326,458,954 of record NC_056750.1, on the reverse strand, counting down.
GGTTCCACTTTCAGAAATGGGACAAGGTTTTTACTCAAGGCTCTTTCTAGTCCCCAGAAAGCAAAATTCATGGAGACCCATTCTGGATCTGTCAGTCTTAAACACTTTTCTCGAAATACCAAAATTCAAGATTCTTACTCTACATCAGCTACTCCCAATGCTGACCAAAAACGCATGGATGGTAACTTTGGATTTAAAGGAGGCTTATTTACACATTCCCATCAGGCAGGAGTGCAGAAAATATCTCAGGTTCAAGGCCGGATCGAGGCATTATCAATTCTCTGCGCTGCCCTTTGGATTGTCTACTGCACCCAGGGTCTTCACCAAGTGCCTGGCTCCAGTAGTAGCTTATTGCAGACTCAAGGGAATTCAAATTTACCCTTATCTGGACGATTGTCTTATTCAGGCAGACAGCAAGGATATCTTACTCCAGCATCTAGAATTTGTTCAGAAACTTCTCAAGTTCCTGGGATTCACTGTCAACATAAAGTCAAATTTGACACCCTCGCAACAGATATCTTTTCTGGGTGCTCTTCTAAACACAACAACCCAGATGGCATTTCTGACATACAAAAAACAATTACAGCTGGCTTCAACTTTCAAAACCTTGGCAACATTAACTCAGCTATCTGCAAGGAAATTCCTGCAGGCTTTGGGTTACATGGCCTCCTGCATCCTTCTCGTACCATATGCAAGACTACATATGAGGAAAATACAGTGGTACCTAAAAAGTGTATGGTCTCAGCATTGCCACAGTTTAGACATACAGATCACCGTCCTGCCTTGTCTTCAAAAGGAATTCCTTTGGTGGTCCAAGGCATGTACTCTAAACAAAGGGAAACCCTTCAGTCTGCCTCCAGCCAGTCAGATACTAACCACGGATGCCTCAGATTATGCATGGGGAGCCCATTTGCAGGGCAACTGTCTGCAGGGCCTTTGGACAAAGGATCAGAAGCACCTGCATATCAATTTAAAGGAAATGCTAGCCATTCAGAATGCTCTATTGGCCTTCAGGAATCTTCTACAACCAGGGCAACTACTGATACGGACGGACAACACCACAGTTATGTGGTACATAAACAAGCAAGGGGGATCACATTCCTATCCCCTTTGCAGACTAGCCATGAATCTATGGAACACAGCTCTAGCTTGCAAATTGGAACTTCAAGCTCAGTTTCTACCAGGGAAGCAAAACGTCCTGGCAGACAGTCTGAGCAGAAACCTGTCGGACCCACACGAATGGATGCTGGACACCGAAATATTCAAGATGATTACAGCAGTCTGGGGATGTCCTCACATAGACCTCTTTGCATCCCACCTCAATCATCAACTACGGATTTTTTGCACCAGGACATTCCATGAACTAGCTTGGAAAGTGCATGCACTATCATTCAGTTGGAGAATCCTCTCGGGGTATGCCTTCCAGCCTCTACCCCTTCTTCCACGGGTGTTATTAAAGATCAAACAGGACAAGCCCAAGATGATAATTTTGCTGGCCCCAAATTGGCCTCGACAGTTTTGGTACCCAACACTGAAAAACCTTTCTCTGGAGCCCCCTTGGGTTTTACCACAGACTCCAAACCTTCTGTCCCAACACCAGGGCCAGGTTCTGCACTCCCATGTCAAAACTCTCAACCTGGCGGCCTGGTTAATCCAGGGTCTATGATTCATTCTCTCCTACCCAAGCAGGTTATGGATGTCATTTTGGAAGCCAGGCGGCCTAGCACTAGAAAATCTTATGCAGGAAAATGGAAAAGATTTTGCACCTGGATGCAGGCTCAGGATTCGGACCCTCTTATTCCTGACATTTCTCTGATTTTACTTTACCTGACAGACCTCTTACATAAGGGTCTCTCTTTTTCTTCCATAAAGATACATGCCTCTGCTATTTCTGCTCATTATAATACTGACCCTCCAATCTTTTCCCACCAGCTCATGAGACAGTTTCTCAGAGGAGCTAAGAACTTAAGGCCCCCTAGATCTCCACCCATTCCTGTCTGGGATCTCAACTATGTTCTGGAAAAACTCACCTTACCTCCTTTTGAGTCTGCTGCCACATCTGACATCAAGTTTTTATCTTGGAAGACAGCCATCCTGTTAGCTCTGACCTCTGCCAGGAGAGTTTTGGAGTTGCAAGCTCTCATGGCTGTGGAACCATATATTTATTTTTCATCAAGACAGGGTGTCTTTAAGGACTAATCCTACTTTCATGCCTAAGGTGGTTTCCAAAGTGGCTTTAAATCAAACTATTCACTTGCCAACTTTTTTCCCCAGTCCTCAAAATAAGGGGGAAAGGATCTTGCATTCCTTGGATGTACACAGATAACTACGTTTTTACCTGGACAGAACCAAGGACATCAGGAAATCAGAACAATTGTTTGTTTCTTATGCTTCAAGTTCCCAAGGTAAAGCCATTTCAAAACAGACCATTTCAAAATGGATTGCTCATGGAATCAGATTTTGTTATTCACACCATGGAAAGCAAATCCCAGGGAGTATAAGGACTCACTCTACCAGAGCTGCTGCCACTTCAGCTGCCTTCCTCAGGGGAGTTCCTACCAAAGACATTTTGGAAGCTGCAACTTGGAGTTCAGTGCATACTTTTTCTAAGCACTACAATCTACCTCTCTACTCTAAGTCTAGGGCAGGCTTTGCTTCTGCAGTCTTGCAGGGCCTTTTAGCCGTCCCCTCTACTTTATGACCACCTCCCTTTTATTCTGCTTTGGGATTCAACCCTACAGTCATGACTGCAACAGTGAAACACGATGAACATAGTACAGTTGTGTACACTTACCATAAATGTAGATGTTCGAGTGTCTTCACTGTTGCAGTCTGCTACCCTCCCTCCTGTCCCCTCTTATTTTTTCTTTTGTGTGGTTCCCTTCTTCACCCTTCTTCTGAGGTGTATTTGCAAAGGGTATGGGATCTTACTCATTTTGGAACTCCTGACATCTGGGGCAAGAAAAACTGGAGAACATGGCGTCGGCTGTCAGTTTTGTACTCCTGGCGCTCTGACGTCAGGGAGCATGACTGAGCAGCCGACGCCGGACCCAGACTTTGGGATTCTGGCCGACCGAGGACTGCCTGCCGGCAGGGGAGAACCCTACAGTCATGACTGCAACAGTGAAGACACTTGAACATCTACATTTATGGTAAGTGGACACAACTGTACTATCTCAAAGATGTGAGCACAAACAGGGCCTTTAATTGTTGGACAGGAGAATGGCTAACAAATGGGAAATTTGAGGACTGATTTTCATTTAGGCACTAGAGCTAAGGTAGGGAGCACTGCTGTGTGTGCTACTTCCTTGTCTTTTCATGCTTTACCTTAGTAATTTGAGTGCCCCATTTACAGTGTGCCAAGTTCACATATGATATAAAAAAAAGAATTGCATCAACTCTGTGAATTATTTTCAAGGTGATTACTTGGACGTCTCTTACACTGAAGAAAGTAAAATTAAAATTAACACCAGCAAGTCACCCAGAACAGGGAAAATATGGATTGAATTTCCTTATAAAACAGACTGTAGTGAGAATTTAAAATATGTTTCTACATATTAGTATTTGGAAACCTATGGAGACAGTGTGCTCTATTTTTCAATTAAACATTGACCTAATACATTTTAACAGTAATAGAGGACTGCCTGCTGAGTGGTGTAAAAAAAATAATACACCTTCTGTTGTGGTCCAGCTATTTACTTCGCCTATCAAGCCAGGCTTCAATATTGAGCTCATCTTTGGTATCCGGATAATAAATGGTCATTAAATTAAACATAAAGGGTTTTAACTCCCATCACACTGCATGAAAGTACTGTAAAGCATGTCTAATAAATGAATATGCAGACTAGTAGAAAGTAAGATGGGAGATAAGTAGTTCAGATTCAGATCAGGATGCAACCCAACCAACCCTATGTCTACAGTGAGACAGACTGTTGAGTAGAAAGTCGACGAAGAATCCAGCTGGGCATTCCTATATTGGAGAAATCCTATAACAAAGCCCCCGAAAAGTAGATTCAGGCAATCATACAGTGGTTTGAAGTCACGGAATTATTAGTAGCATTAGTGCAGGCTTAATGCAAGGAACCAGTGACAAAAGTGTGAAGAGTCTTTGGACTTACAGAGAGGCTTCCTAGTAAGTGTGCATCAGGATTCATCTCTGAGCCCACTGCTTCTTGTAATGGTAATGGACAACATTAGCAAAGAGGTTGGAAGGTTCCTGCTATTATTTCTCCATTGTAAGCTTCTGAAGATATTCAAAATGAAACAGGGTTCCTCTTTATAGGCAATCCTGGACACTCTTAGTTTCATTGGAAATGTTAAGACCTGTTCATATAGCGAGAAGACATTAGATATTAATCGTATTGATCACAGCTGCAGTAGCCTTAGCTATATGGGTTATATCCTGCCAAGGATGTAATAGCCAAGTAAATAACAAAAAATAAAGAACTAAAAATAAAGGACTCCTTCCACTGAAAATACTGCCAAAAATCCAAAAGTAACCAACAGCATGCTTAGATTAGATAGCATGCACCTTAGACATGTATTCCAACACATAGTCAAGGGACAAGTCTGTAGAATATCCAGACTTTGCATGAATGAAAATTCCTTTATACAGGAATTGGACTCTTTAAAGAATAATTTTCAAGCACGAGGTTATAGTAAAAATTTATTGAAAAAGGAAATGGACAACAGCAGTTTCTATAGAAAACAAAGTGCAAAGCCATGGTTACACAGAGGTAAAAATGGCCTAATAAGGTAGATGCACAAGTTCAAAAAGCTAATGAAGGTTTGAAAATAAGTCTAATATACAGTAAAAATATAGGTGGTATATGTAATATAATTAGAGACAACTGGAGAATTCTTTTAACAGATGAGAATATAACTAGAGTTGTAGGGACACAACCTAGATTTATTTTGAAAAGAAATAAAAATCTGAAAGATCTTTTGTGTCAAGAACCTATGCATTTTAAAAATTCAGGCATTAAGAAGAAGGGAACTTATCCATGGCTACATTGTAAAGCCTGAAAGCACATTCTACAAGGGAACTGTTTTATACACCCTAGGACCAACAAGAATTAATTTTTGAATATGTATGCTAACTGTAACACGCAAAAATGTTGTCTATATTGCGAACTGTCAACAGTGTACTGCACATTATGTACGAAAAACAAATTGCAGACTTAAAGATAGAATTTTTAAGCATCTATCAGATATAAGGTTAAGAAAAGAACATAATGCACTGTACAAGCATATAGAATTGCATAGTGATCATGTATTTGCCTTTGTGGTTATATGTGTTGTAAATAGAAGTCAAAGAATGGGTGACTTGTATAATGAAACTGAATAGAAAGAGATGCAATGGATTCTTAGACTGGGAGCTGATAAAAGCCCCAGGATTAAATGATGTTGTCCCTTTAAAACCAGCTCTAGCAAAAAGGAGGGTAAACTATTGATTTTCATTGGCTGTGTTGTACTATATTAGATACTATGTTTTTATTAGCATTTTATCATCTGATAATGGGATTTACCCGAAAGTGCTTATGATACTGCTTTTATTGTTTTAATAAAGTGAAGTTGCTTCATATACAGCGTGGTAGTACTTGCCTTACTTTTGGATTTAAGGATGTAATAGCCGGCAACCTTCCAGAGCTTCAGGGCACCTTACATGCACCCAAACTGTCAGCTCGAGTTGAGCTGACAAAAAACACAAGTTTGGGTTCCGTTCCCTTCAGAGTTTTATTGCTGCAAAAGAGTATGATCTCTACGGCTTTTGATGATCGATGGTCAAGTCAGTGCTTTTCCTTTGCTAGGCAGGTAAGACCCCTTTGTGGAAAAAAAAAATATTTTTAAATATTGTTTTATCACTTTCCTCTTCAAGAAAATTATTTTAATGCTAAGAGTTTTGTGTTTCAGTGGACTGTCATGAGACTGCACTGTACTTTTAAATGAGAGAGCTATTTTTCCTGTCAGTTTAAAAGTTATGTAAAGTAACTAAATACCATTTTTTTCTGTGGAAGAATTGTTTCTTTTACTTTTGGGGAGCTGGCAATGTGTTTTAAAGTGCTTTTTGCTGTATTTTTCTGTGAAAAAGTGACTTTTTAAGACTTGTAGTTTTTAACTGCATTTGCTGCTTGTCTTCCCTGAGAAAGAGGCACCATATTTGACTTGACTATGAAACAAACTACCAGTCCCATGATCAGTCCTTCTTCAAGCCACAGAAAGAAAAAGTTAAGCAAACAGTTTTTGCCACCACAGCAAGCTAGCAGTTTGCCTCAGCCACACATGAGTGACTCTGCTGTGGCCATTTGTTGTACTTCAGACAGCTCATCTTTTACTGTGGATTCATGTGATGTAGCACCTAGAGCTACTGTGGACTCGGGGTTAGTCATTTCCTCTGTGGTTTTGGGGTCCTCTCAGTTGGTAAGGGAGAGCTAGTCTTGTCAGTCTCAGGAGAGGGGATATGGAAGGCTTCCCTGCTGAGTAAGAATATTGTGCCCATCCCTGGGGAAGCTGCTTTCACAATTACTAACACAGTTGGTCCCATTTTTCCTGTCAAAAAGAAACAGAAAACTAAGCATGTGTCCACATTTAAAATTTCCTTAGACAGGAGTGGTTTACTGTGTCTGGCTCAGGGTTTAACTCAGGCTATTGATCCTTCTTGTAAAGCAGATTCTGGTAAAAGAAAAAGGGATATCCCTTTTCCTGAAGAGATTCAAAATTCTGAATTTGAACAGGAAAATGAAGGGACACAGATACAAGGTTTTCTTCTCAGATTTTTGACTCAGAAACAGCAGAGAGCTCAGTTTCTGATTCTCCCTGTGGGGGGTTCTCTTTCTTCGAGTCTAGTGCTACAACATAATGATGTTTTCAGTTGGAGAAGACTGAGGATTCTCAGCCTCTCAGAAAATAGTGTGTTTGTTTTATTTATTTATTTATTGACATTTGATTATTAGAGAAGTCTGACTGGGGGGAAGCCCATTTTCAGCAGGATTCCCAGGGAGAAAAGTACTAAATGTGGTGCTACAGAAATTTCCAGAACCTACACCCATTCCTCCTGCTCTCCCTGCTTTACAGGATATGTATTATGCCTGCAGTTTTCCTGATAGTCAGCCAGATGATCATATAAAGGTAGACAGGCTACATAACATTCCTCAGTCTTTTAAGCTTTTATACACTATTCCTAAACCACACCAGTAGATACAGCTTTAGTTAATTCCATTGCTGCTAAACACTTAAGCCCAATCCTATTCTTTTTGATAAGGATGGGAAAATTATTTGTAAGTGTTGGGGAAAAAAGTATTTAGTAATGTAAGTTTGATTTTCAGAATTTTGAGTTGTCAGACTCATATGTTAGTTTGTTCTAATTGTGAAAATATGAGTAATGTTTTTTTCATCAGTTTAAGTAATTTTTTCTTCTACTACACAGATCACTACTCACTGTTTACAGTGTGTGCATGACTCTGTTGATATTTCTTCCAGTGCTGTGGCCACTGGTACTGTTTTGAGGTGTTTTGCATGGCTGCATTCTCAGAACCACCCAGATGTTGTTATAAATGAGATTTTAAATTCCAGTTTGGATAGAGATTTAGTTTGTGGCCCCCTCTGTTGCAGAGGTGATCAAAAAGTATGATAAAAGAAGTACACTGTTCCATGGAATCTCTAGGATTTTTCAGCCCTCCTTTTCCAGTTTTTCTAAGGGATTCTACAACTCCTCATCCAATTTCATCAAGAGCAGAACAGAAAGTCTCAACAATATACAAGTAAACAGACATTTGAGAAGAAGTGGCAAGGGGGTTCCAAAAAGAAGCCTTGAACCTCCCAAAACCAAGGGCAGTCCAACAAGTCTGATTATTCAAGAGACAAAGAGGCCTCTCTTTTCTTCCAGATAGTCTGAATAGTTTCAGATAAATGGGTTCTGAAGATTATTCATCAAGATTAAAGATGGCAGTGGGAGAAAATTCCTCTTATCCAAGGGTCATTCCTCATCTTCCAGATCAGACTCTGTTGTTTCCTCCAGTTCTTCATCACATGCTGCTCCAAGGAGTGATAGAACCAGTTAATCCTTCCCAGGAGGATAAAGGCTTTTATTCAAAGATGTTTTTAGTGCCAGAGAAAGAAAATGCTTGGTGACCAGTTCTGGATCTTTGTTTCCTAAACCTGTTTATGATAGTACCCAAATTGAAAAAATAAAGTCACCTCACAACTTATTTCTTCTTCCTCTTTCAAGTTTGCTGGTATCACTAGACTTAAAAGATGCTTATCATCTTATCCCTATGTATCCAGATGCCAGACTTTTTTTAAGGTTTTGTGTGTCTGGATCACATTGTCAGTTCTGTGACTTACCCTTTGGACTATCCACTGCACCAAAAATGTTTTACAAAGTACCTAGCTGCAGTTATAGCTCATTGTAGGCTACAATGTATGCATATTTATTCCATATTTAGATGACTTGCTTATTTTTGCAGTGTTTTTCGAGTGTCAGGAATCTCTCTCTTGGGTGGGAGATCTCTTGGAAAGCTGGAATTCCAAGAGGAGAACATTCAAAAGTCTTTTCTGACTCCTTCACACAGGATTGTGTTCCCGGGATGTCAACTAGACAGCTCAGTTCAATGAGCTTTCCTCCACAAGAAAAATAAGTCTATGTCTAGATCTGTTTCTAAGGTTTTCCGCTCAAAACTTCAGTCAGTGTGAGGGGATACTTTAGGATTTTGTGTCTTGTGGTTTTTATGATTCTCATGATACTCCCAGCAAAACTCCAGATGAGAAAGATACAGTGATATCTGTAGTCTCTTTGGTCCCCAGTGTCAACACCCTTTGTCTTTTCAAATCCCATTGTTGGGGTTTTTCATTAGTGAAATAACTTGGTGGAGACAACAGATATTCTTAAGTTCAGGTCTCCCTCTCTCCCTCCATGTTCCAAAGAAGTCAATCACCACAGACACACCAGACTTTGCTTGGGGAGAAGTTTCAGGATGGATAAAAGTGCAGGGAGTGTAAGACATCAAGGATAGATGCAAGCACATACATTTCAAAGAGATGCTTGCCCTGATCAAGGCACTTAAGTCTCTGAATCAACTTTGGTCCCTGGGAACTCTTCAAGTGGTTACAGACAATATCATAGTCATGTAGTATTTAAACAAGCAAAGGGGAACCAGGTCATGCCCCCTTTGTAGACTAGCCATGTGAACATGGGATATAGCATCACAGCACAATCTACAGGCATCTTACATTCCATCAAAACAAAATTGTGTGTCAGGCTGAGCAGGACCAGTGAAGACCCTCATGAATGGAAACTAGATCAGGGGGTCTTCCAAGATTTGATCCATCTGTGGGGAGGTCCTCAAGTAGATGTCTTTGCCTCCTCTCTGAACAATCAACTGGCAAGATTCTGTTCCAGGACTCCATGTAAGAAGGCCTGGAAGACAAATGCCTTTTCTTTTCCTTAGAGAGGAATGCTCCTGTATGCTTTTCCACTTTTTCCACTAATATCTAGAGTACTTCTGAAATAATTCCCAAGATCATTATGGTGACTCCCTTCTGGCCAAGGCAGCAATGGTTCTCCTTTCTTTTGGAAATGGCTGGGGAAATTATTACAGGATTCCTGACAGACTGGACCTACTCACACAAGAAAAGGGGTGTTTGATGCACCCCAACATTAATCAACTTCAGTTTACTGCCTGGCTAATAGGATCTTAATTCCCTTTAGGCACCTGTTTACTGGTGATGTGCAGCAGGTACTAATGGAGGTAAGAGCCTGCTACTTGAACATCTTATTAGTAAATGGACATTTTTTTCTAGTTGGTGCCAACAGCATAGCAGCAGCCATTCAGGGCTGGTTGTTCTCTTGTTTTACGGTGTTTGTGTGAGGTACTATCATACAGACTTTGTTATTCCTCTTTCAGGAAGTGTATCTGTGTTGCAAGCTCTTATGGTGAGTTAACCCTATCTCATTTTCCACAAGGACAGGGACTCTTTGAGAACTAATCCTCCTTTCAAGTCTAAAGAGGGGTATCCAAGTTTACTTTAAGCTAAACTAGCCAGCTCCCCATTTTCATTCCAGATCCTAAAAATGAGGGAGAAAAGTTACTCCATACCTTGGATGTCCTCAGACAACTCAGGTACTGTCTTGGTTGCATTAAAGCTTTAAGATCTTTGGATTAATTATTCATTTCTTGTGAAGGTAAAAAGAAGGGACAACCTGTGTTAAAACAAATTATTTCCAAATGGATGTCTAAGGCTATTACTGTTTGTTAAGCTCACCATAACAAAACTATTCCAGACAGGATCAAGGGCCAGTCTACTAGGGTCCTACCAGGGCATTGGCCTCAGCTATGATTTTTTGTAAATGACTGGATTCTAAAAGTATTCTAGAAACTGCTGCTTGGTCCTCTGTACATACATTTACAAAGTACTATAACCTTGATTCCTTCACTAGGCTCAGGTTAGGCTTTGCCAGGAACATTTTTCAGGGCCTCCTTGACTGTCCTTTTCCACCTTCAAAATGTAAGCTGGGATAATCTGCTCATAGTTAAGGCCACTGCAGTAGTGATCAGTATGATGAACATAGTACAGTTGTGTAAGTAAACATACCATAACAGTAGATGTTTGAATGATCACTGATGCCGTAGCCGCATCCTTCCTCCATCCCTCTTGTTTTTTGGTGCATTTTTTATACCAAGGTGTGGACATTTATTTTCTGTTTTTCCTAGGCTTGTCCTTTCAGGGCTCAGCCTCCCTCTCTTTCTTGTCTTCTAGTCAGCTCATCTTGAGCTGCCTTACAGTTTGGGTGCATAGAAGGTGCTCTGAAGCATTGAACACTAACTGGCTTTTATATCCTTAGCAGGATATAACCTATATAGCTAAGGTTACTGCAGAAGTGATATTTCAAACATCTACTGTAAATGTAAATTTAATTTTACAATTGGACTTTCCCCTTCCTTGAAGACAAATCTTTAGTTCATTCATTTGTTCAATCGGATTAGCCAAGAAGTATAGTTTCAAGAGACACTGGCTATTGAATATCACTTCATACACAATATCTTTCTCCTGAAAAAACTGCTTGATTTTTGCCAAGCAATCTGCAAATCTTTTCAAGACCTTAAATCTAGAAAGCCAGCGTATATTTTTATTTCAGTAGGTCAGAATACTGTGAAATCTGGCATAGAGGGACAAAGCCCTGACTACAGCCCAAATGACTCAAATTTGATTAGAGGCACAACTACCCAAAGGAGTAGCTAGGCCATTTGGAGCCCAGGGTGAGACCCTCATTTGGCACCCTCCCCCCAACCTGAAGAGTGAAAAAAAAAAACTGCAATTGAACGGGGGGGTGGGGGGGGGGGTTGATCTGGCAACTTATGGTAAAATGCCTTGACAACAACTTCTCCTTAAGAAAATGCATAGTAAATGTAAAACAAATTATTCTAACAACTTTCCAGGTTTATAACAGCACTGCAATATTTTAAACTTTGTCCCTAATTTGGTCCCCCTCCCCAAGCCTGAATGGAAGTCACTAAGTGACAGACATTTGGGTTACAGACATCAGACTTCTTCAACTTTCTGAAAATGCATAGTAAATGCACAATATACTATTCTAGCAACTTTCTAAGTTTATAACAGCAATATTTTAAACTTTCTCCCTGATCTGATCCCCCCACCACCACTAACAACTTAACAGTTGTTTGGGTTTCCGATATTAAATTTGATCCTTCAGAAAATGCATGTAATGCAAAATATATGATTCTAGCAACTTTTTATGTTTATAACAGCAACCAATATTTCAAACTTTGTGATTTTTCCCAACTTAGAAGTCCTAAATGACAGACATATGAGTCTCAGACTTCATATGCTGGCTTCAGAGAATGCATAGCAATTAACCAGTTAAATAAAATCACAGTAATAGCAACTGCCAGTAGACCCCTCAACTGTCCCTACTTTAGATTTGGAAGAACCTTCCTAGTTTCAGGATGTCCCTATATTAGGTTCATAGGTTCATAGTTACTTACTAGGCTAATGGCAACAAGGGCCTTTTTAAGCCTAGCCATGCATCCCAAATCTCTGACAAGTTCTGGTACCCTTGATACATGTAAGCAGGGCCTTGCGAGATGAAACATTTACTAGCAGAGGCCGTTGGAGGTCTATCCCTATTTTCAGGGGTGATTTACCTCTTCACTCAGTTTTCTGAATACACCGTCACATGTGATTTGTGAAGCTGTCTAGTACACAGAAAAACCACACTACTTGTCTTGACCAATATACTAGTGAAAACAGTAATTTAAAGAAACAGGACATAATTCTTACAACTCCCTTTTTCTGTAACAAAAATAAATTACCTAGTGTGGTGGTAGGAGTTTCACTTCATAAAAATGTCTAAAAATTTTACATAGTCTTTTTCATAATTTGCTTACATTTTGACATCATTCTTGTTGCTGTTTACAAGCATTCATGAATAGTAGCCCCCATTGCTACTGCAAGTGGGAAGAATAATGCACTGTTTGGTATCAGATTTTATCCTAATTAGATGTCCAGATTTTTAGCTGGATCAGTTCCTATTTTTAAGGGCCTCTTTTCTTATTTTCAGTGTAGCTGCAGCCATGTTGTAAGAAAGAGGTATGACTGCTAGTGCCAATGCTGGCCTGTCTGCTGAGTACCCTGCCCACTCTCCAGCCTCCAGTGCAGTGTGACCACTATTAGTCCACTCAACCACTTGCATTTTAACTTACTTGGCTACCACCAGGTGTGTTTGCTGCTTGAAGTGACTGCTCATCTGCTGCGTACATGAATAGCAGGCTCTCGCACTCCCTGGCTTGTCCAATAAAAAAGAAAAAATAAATAAATAATCACCAGTCTGATTCCAAATCCAATATAATATTTAGTGAAAAGCTCAGCAGAGGAAGTGTACTATAGCTCCACTGACGCTGTACAGAAATAATTTTGACTCACTCTCTACTCAAGAGAACAGTACACAAAATAGGTACTGTTCTATAGCTATGGGTGCCCAAGATAAAGCCTGGCCAACTGTCTTCTCTAGTCTACCCAGTTTCCCAGTTGGAAGCCTTTGGGGCAGTGCCTGGGGTTCATCCCTTATGTAAAACATAGGGATGAGCAGACACCCATGTAGAATAGAAAGTGTTTAAAATAGCAAAATGTGTGTATGTATATATATAGATAGATAGATAGATGTGGATATAAATAGATAGCTATTGCATTTATTTTATGCAGTTATGCACCCTCTCAAAGGTAGTGCCTGGGACTGTTGCCCCTTTCTATGCCTGACAAAGTTAATAGGGAGGACAGGCATCCCTGTCTTGTGGGGAAGGCAAGATAATGGTTGTGTGCTGTAACAACCATTCAGAGTAAAATGTAGAGCATGCAACCCAGGACTAGGCATGTGGTGTACCAAGCCACCTATGTCTGAGGGCCTTCAATGAGCAAGTGTAAGAGAGAGCACTTGCATAAGGGCAGTGACCTTGGGGGTGATTCATCTTTCACATCCTCCTCACACAGAAGTTGTGGGGTTAAGCTAATCTAAGAATTGTCTTATAGCTAGGATGGCAGCAAGGGCTCAAGCAACCTTCATTGCTAACTAAATGACAACCTCTCCAGACAGCTCTCACCCTGCTAATTATGCAGTACTGAATGACAACCTCTCCAGACAGCTCTCACCCTGCTAATTATGCAGTACTGAATGACAACGTCTCCAGACAGCTCTCACCCTGCTAATTATGCAGTACTGAATGACAACCTCTCCAGACAGCTCTCACCCTGCTAATTATGCAGTACTGAATGACAACCTCTCCAGACAGCTCTCACCCTGCTAATTATGCAGTACTGAATGACAACCTCTCCAGACAGCTCTCACCCTGCTAATTATGCAGTACTGAACGACAACCTCTCCAGACAGCTCTCACCCTGCTAATTATGCAGTACTGAACGACAACCTCTCCAGACAGCTCTCACCCTGCTAATTATGCAGTACTGAATGACAACCTCTCCAGACAGCTCTCACCCTGCTAATTATGCAGTACTGAACGACAACCTCTCCAGACAGCACTCACCCTGCTAATTATGCAGTACTGAACGACAACCTCTCCAGACAGCTCTCACCCTGCTAATTATGCAGTACTGAACGACAACCTCTCCAGACAGCTCTCACCCTGCTAATTATGCAGTACTGAATGACAACCTCTCCAGACAGCTCTCACCCTGCTAATTATGCAGTACTGAATGACAACCTCTCCAGACAGCTCTCACCCTGCTAATTATGCAGTACTGAATGACAACCTCTCCAGACAGCTCTCACCCTGCTAATTATGCAGTACTGAATGACAACCTCTCCAGACAGCTCTCACCCTGCTAATTATGCAGTACTGAATGACAACCTCTCCAGACAGCTCTCACCCTGCTAATTATGCAGTACTGAATGACAACCTCTCCAGACAGCTCTCACCCTGCTAATTATGCAGTACTGAATGACAACCTCTCCAGACAGCTCTCACCCTGCTAATTATGCAGTACTGAATGACAACCTCTCCAGACAGCTCTCACCCTGCTAATTATGCAGTACTGAATGACAACCTCTCCAGACAGCTCTCACCCTGCTAATTATGCAGTACTGAATGACAACCTCTCCAGACAGCTCTCACCCTGCTAATTATGCAGTACTGAATGACAACCTCTCCAGACAGCTCTCACCCTGCTAATTATGCAGTACTGAATGACAACCTCTCCAGACAGCTCTCACCCTGCTAATTATGCAGTACTGAATGACAACCTCTCCAGACAGCTCTCACCCTGCTAATTATGCAGTACTGAATGACAACCTCTCCAGACAGCTCTCACCCTGCTAATTATGCAGTACTGAATGACAACCTCTCCAGACAGCTCTCACCCTGCTAATTATGCAGTACTGAATGACAACCTCTCCAGACAGCTCTCACCCTGCTAATTATGCAGTACTGAATGACAACCTCTCCAGACAGCTCTCACCCTGCTAATTATGCAGTACTGAATGACAACCTCTCCAGACAGCTCTCACCCTGCTAATTATGCAGTACTGAATGACAACCTCTCCAGACAGCTCTCACCCTGCTAATTATGCAGTACTGAATGACAACCTCTCCAGACAGCTCTCACCCTGCTAATTATGCAGTACTGAATGACAACCTCTCCAGACAGCTCTCACCCTGCTAATTATGCAGTACTGAATGACAACCTCTCCAGACAGCTCTCACCCTGCTAATTATGCAGTACTGAATGACAACCTCTCCAGACAGCTCTCACCCTGCTAATTATGCAGTACTGAATGACAACCTCTCCAGACAGCTCTCACCCTGCTAATTATGCAGTACTGAATGACAACCTCTCCAGACAGCTCTCACCCTGCTAATTATGCAGTACTGAATGACAACCTCTCCAGACAGCTCTCACCCTGCTAATTATGCAGTACTGAATGACAACCTCTCCAGACAGCTCTCACCCTGCTAATTATGCAGTACTGAATGACAACCTCTCCAGACAGCTCTCACCCTGCTAATTATGCAGTACTGAATGACAACCTCTCCAGACAGCTCTCACCCTGCTAATTATGCAGTACTGAATGACAACCTCTCCAGACAGCTCTCACCCTGCTAATTATGCAGTACTGAATGACAACCTCTCCAGACAGCTCTCACCCTGCTAATTATGCAGTACTGAATGACAACCTCTCCAGACAGCTCTCACCCTGCTAATTATGCAGTACTGAATGACAACCTCTCCAGACAGCTCTCACCCTGCTAATTATGCAGTACTGAATGACAACCTCTCCAGACAGCTCTCACCCTGCTAATTATGCAGTACTGAATGACAACCTCTCCAGACAGCTCTCACCCTGCTAATTATGCAGTACTGAATGACAACCTCTCCAGACAGCTCTCACCCTGCTAATTATGCAGTACTGAATGACAACCTCTCCAGACAGCTCTCACCCTGCTAATTATGCAGTACTGAATGACAACCTCTCCAGACAGCTCTCACCCTGCTAATTATGCAGTACTGAATGACAACCTCTCCAGACAGCTCTCACCCTGCTAATTATGCAGTACTGAATGACAACCTCTCCAGACAGCTCTCACCCTGCTAATTATGCAGTACTGAATGACAACCTCTCCAGACAGCTCTCACCCTGCTAATTATGCAGTACTGAATGACAACCTCTCCAGACAGCTCTCACCCTGCTAATTATGCAGTACTGAATGACAACCTCTCCAGACAGCTCTCACCCTGCTAATTATGCAGTACTGAATGACAACCTCTCCAGACAGCTCTCACCCTGCTAATTATGCAGTACTGAATGACAACCTCTCCAGACAGCTCTCACCCTGCTAATTATGCAGTACTGAATGACAACCTCTCCAGACAGCTCTCACCCTGCTAATTATGCAGTACTGAATGACAACCTCTCCAGACAGCTCTCACCCTGCTAATTATGCAGTACTGAATGACAACCTCTCCAGACAGCTCTCACCCTGCTAATTATGCAGTACTGAATGACAACCTCTCCAGACAGCTCTCACCCTGCTAATTATGCAGTACTGAATGACAACCTCTCCAGACAGCTCTCACCCTGCTAATTATGCAGTACTGAATGACAACCTCTCCAGACAGCTCTCACCCTGCTAATTATGCAGTACTGAATGACAACCTCTCCAGACAGCTCTCACCCTGCTAATTATGCAGTACTGAATGACAACCTCTCCAGACAGCTCTCACCCTGCTAATTATGCAGTACTGAATGACAACCTCTCCAGACAGCTCTCACCCTGCTAATTATGCAGTACTGAATGACAACCTCTCCAGACAGCTCTCACCCTGCTAATTATGCAGTACTGAATGACAACCTCTCCAGACAGCTCTCACCCTGCTAATTATGCAGTACTGAATGACAACCTCTCCAGACAGCTCTCACCCTGCTAATTATGCAGTACTGAATGACAACCTCTCCAGACAGCTCTCACCCTGCTAATTATGCAGTACTGAATGACAACCTCTCCAGACAGCTCTCACCCTGCTAATTATGCAGTACTGAATGACAACCTCTCCAGACAGCTCTCACCCTGCTAATTATGCAGTACTGAATGACAACCTCTCCAGACAGCTCTCACCCTGCTAATTATGCAGTACTGAATGACAACCTCTCCAGACAGCTCTCACCCTGCTAATTATGCAGTACTGAATGACAACCTCTCCAGACAGCTCTCACCCTGCTAATTATGCAGTACTGAATGACAACCTCTCCAGACAGCTCTCACCCTGCTAATTATGCAGTACTGAATGACAACCTCTCCAGACAGCTCTCACCCTGCTAATTATGCAGTACTGAATGACAACCTCTCCAGACAGCTCTCACCCTGCTAATTATGCAGTACTGAATGACAACCTCTCCAGACAGCTCTCACCCTGCTAATTATGCAGTACTGAATGACAACCTCTCCAGACAGCTCTCACCCTGCTAATTATGCAGTTGATCACCACCACTGGGGAGCAACGAGGTTTTATCCTTAAAGAGGGATTTTTGACAGTCGGCAGGCATGGGGACAAAAACACCAATAAAAAAGAATACTGTGAATGTAGCTTCTCCATACGTTGTCTAAGCTGATGATGGTTGAAAGCCCTGACAAGAATTGCTTTAACTATTACCATAACCTTTGACATCTCCATTCCAACAGAATGGACACACAGTGGAATGTGAAAACTGGTCATTGTAGTTTCTCTTTCAGTAGCTTGGTTGTTCCTTATTTCGAACCATCATGGTGGGGGATCCATCTGTGGAAATACTGAGAAGGTTTTATAGGAGTACTCTGTCCTTTTCAGAGTACTGTATTACAACAGAGTAAATAACCTTACCTGTTGTTCTTTCAGAGGCCATATACAATGTATCTCCTCTTTTACTTTAAACCTGCAAAAAAAATGAGTCATTATTGCAAACTGTGCTGTGCATTGGACATCCTGCAAATTCCTCAAGAGCTAATGAAGAATATGAGAATCCACATCTTCCATAATTTTTAGGGACAATTCTTTACAGACTTAGCAAACATTCTTAAAATCTACTGAGTTACTTTGCCTTTCTCATGGAAGTCTCCAAACAGGTGGGGGTCATTTCAGAAATGTGCTTCTCAGGAGTATGCCAGCAGTGAACAGCATTGCAACATAGTCCAATGAAACTGGCTACGCTAAGCTGATTTGCAGAATTGACCACAGTGCTATCACATTTTGCTTCTTCACCAGTTTTGCTGCCAGTTCTTCAATTGCTTTTCATCACACATGAGGATCAGGATATTTACTGTACGTTGCAGTATGTTTCTCAATGAAGTGATACCGTACATTGCTTTTTGCATTTACAGCAAGACCTTCTCAACAAATCGCACAGAATGGCATTCCTTTCCGAATGATGAAGCCATTCTTAAACTGCCCTTCCTGAAGTATTCAATTCCTCAGCAGCCTTTGGCTTTTTTGTAGGATGTGCGGTTGTTTTACTGCCCCAGCACCTTGACATTTTTCCTTTCTGCAACCAAAAAAGAAACACATTGTCAAAAAAAATCCATAAAAATACTTGTCACATAGCTGATCCATCTGCTTTCCTAACATCCTCGCAGCATTCGTAACTGCTATTATTTTCTGACTACAGTATACTACCTTTTTCAAAGAAACACTAGTGTTTGGAGAGAGAATGTACAATTCTAAGCCAAAGTCGTGGGTGTTTCTGACAGAGGGACAACTACAAGGTATTATGTATGTGTACATAACATCAAGGGTTAGCATCCAGTGACAGAAGGCATGAGACAAATCAGTGTTTTCTTAGACCTCTAAAAATTGTATAGTAATTACAACAAGGGTAATTAACAGTGTAATAATAAATAGGTGAGACATATTTTTATTAACTGTAGGAGAAGTTGTGCGCAATATTTAATAGAGAGTTGAAAGAATTTTTCTGGGAGAGGAAGAGAGCACGACTTAAGTAGGACAAATGTATCTTCCCAACAGAGCAATGTGGTGTAGGATTACCGGATTTGAAGGGATATTTTAGAGTTATATAGTTAAAGTTCATATACATAACACAAGTAGAAGGTTATAATTCAAAGTGGAAAAGGATGATGAAGCAATGAGGAAGTTCAAGAAATAAGGAGAGATTGGGATTTGGGATTCAAATTATTATGGAGAATAATAACCATACAGAATATATTATTAAAAAAGTTCAGATAGTATGCTGAGAACTAGGCCAAAATGGGAATGGAGAAAAAAGATTTTGCCAATAGGGATACTTGCCAGTGGGGGCTGATGACTTCAAAGCAAAGGTGGAAGGGGGCTGCAGGAAGCAACTGAATGGGTGGAGTCAAATACACTGGTGTGGGGCTGTATTACAGCAGATCATTAACCATTACATATGATCAAACAGATGTGGTCATTTTCTTTCATCCACAGATTGTTTCAATACAAACCCACTCATTACATGCACTTTACTTACTACATACACCTTACATGTCTAGCTGTAATCAACACTCCATGGGTCCCCCTGTTACTCATTAGTCTCCCCTGCACTCCCCCTGTTCTCTCCTCTGTTTTCCCATCATCCTGGCCCCACTCTGTTCAGACAGATTACTTATTTCTTGCTTTTCATATTTCATCTTACTTTTTACCCTCCCCCCATGCATGTAACTGGGCAAGACTCTACTGTAAATTAAGTCTGAAGGACGTAATGGCATTATGATGGAGGTCTGCTTGATCCCAGAAGTCATAATGTTATAGATGCACTCTGGTGCGTCTTAGCTTTTTTTAACTACTTTTGACTTTATAATGATGATCGTAACAAAAAATCATGAATAAGGTAATAATATATTGTCTATCTCAGAATGGTCCCTGCCTTCCTAAACCTCCAAAAAGACAGTTATCTCCTGTGTACCACTCTGGTAAGACTGGGATGAAAAGTAAAAGATCACATGGGCAGAGGCATATATTGTACTGCTGAGTGTCTGGAAGAAATCAGAATACTTGGATAAAATCCACAAAGAGGAAAAGGACTGCACATAGAATGAACACACAAAAACTCAACAGGAGAATCAAGTGCTGTTATGTGGCAACCCTGTTCAGTGCTAATGATCAGATGCAGTCACACACATCCAGTCCAGACTACCACAGACATCTACTTATTGAGTACAGTGCTGATGCTAGATTAATATGCACACTAGTTTTACAAAGCCAGAATAATAGTAATGTCTTTCGGCTTTTCCCGGTTAGGGGTCGCCACAGCGGAACTCTGGTCCGCTAGTGATTGGCAGTGGATTTCTATGGTGCCAAGTTGCCAACCCGACGCCCAACCTTCAAGGAAGGCACACCCATGCAGGTAGGTGCATGCATGAATGGGTGTGACTTCAAGGAAGGCACACCCATTCACGCACGCACCTACATGCATGTCTTTAACATCATTCGACCACGGGGAGGACATGCAGACTCCACACAGTAGGCGCTCCAGCCGAGAAATGAATGGGAAAATCTCTTGCTGTGAGGCGACAATGCTAATCGTTGCACTGCCGTGGCCTCTAAAGCCAGAATAATAAATGTTTATTTTAAACAAATGACAACAGTGTCAGTCACTTTTATCCACAGACAACCCTGCATCCAATTAAAGCCAACTTTATTAACTGACTATACCTCAGATATTAGAATATAGTAAAATAAAAATTGCAACAGTTGTACAAAGCAATAATCCACAAGAAAGTATAGCAACGAGGCAACCATTCTCTACTGTTCTCATAAATTTATTAGTAAAAATATATATATCAAACTGGGTAAGCGGTTTCATTAACAAGCTTCATCAGACCTTTCAATAGAAAAAATCAAGTGTACCACATTTTATATACAAGTCAAATCTCTATAATCCAATCATATTCAACCATTAATCAAGCCACCCAAAAACTTAAAGGACATAGCAAGCATTTTAAAACTTTCAAATGCATATGCAAACAAAAACTAATGTATGCATAAAAATTTGACAAATATGCAAATGTAAAAACATGACAATTGTATGTATGTGTATATATATATATATATATATATATATATATATATATATATATATATAAAAAGAACAAATGTATGGTATGCAGGGGAAGCACATAGGTTTAATTTTAGAGTATTAAAGGTAATAACAATTCATATTCGGGAAGGTGACATTAGGAACCACACAGAATGCAAGGAGAATAATTGGATTATCTCCCTTAGGGTTGATAAGGGTAAAGGACTTAATGAGAGAGCTTCCATAAAACCACTGCTCAAAAAGCGGAGGGTGAAAAAATGAGATGTATAATAGTACATTTGTACTTTTTAGATTTGACTTGTATATAAAATGTGGTGCACTTGATTTTTTCTGTTGAATGGTCTGATGAAGCTTGTTAGCGAAAGCGCTTACCCAGTTTGATATATATATTTTTACTAATAAGTTTATGAGAACAGTAGAGAACGAACTGCCTGGCTGCCTCGTTGCTATACTTTCTTGTGGGTTATTGCTTGCTGACTTTGCTAGCAACAGGACTTTTATCCTCTGGTGTACCATTTTTCTTTTTGGTTTATAATTGTACAAAGTAGTTTATTTTACCCTGTCTGCAAAAATAGTAAATGACCCCTTCAGTAGTTTGATCATGTATGCATGCTAACATAAACATACACTCAACACCACTCACAAGCACATTTTAAGTACTTACCTTCTTCCCATATCCTGGCAGTAGCGCACACAGTGCCTGAAAACAAAAATACTTTAAGAAGAATAAAAATAAATAAATAAAAAACTTCTCCCTCACTTGTGCTTTCTCTTCCACATTAACTGCTTCCTTCTTAATGGCTCAGGCTACCTCAGTCACCTGAGACAGCCTGAGCCCATTGGAAAGACTCCTCGCTGCATCATGCAGCAGTCCAGTGAGCCATTCATTGAGTGACACTGCTGTCACTGCTGAATGTTGCCAATCAAACCCAATACATGATTGGGAAATCTAATGCTGCATTTTTTCAAAGCAGCACAGCAGTTGTAAGAAGAGTTTTTTTGCGGGGGGGGGGGTTGGATCTCCTCAGAACTCCACTCATGGGGGAGACATGAGGACCCAGAACACAACAAAAAGTCAACTATTATTTTTAATTTAAAAGTAATGGTTGACTTGCACAGTTAGCATATTTCTTTTTTTTATCTTTTGAGTCGGGGGGGGGGGGCTGCTGCAGCCAAGTACTACAAGCTTCCCCTGATCCCTGCAAGTAGGGGGTATAGAAAATAGGCAAGACAGATCTGGAATTTACTGGAGAAAACTGTAAAAGGATGCAAAGTATTGGAAACAAATAACTAGAGAGGGAAAAGTAACCGAGTGGGATGGTGCCAAGAAGTTTGGACTGTAGGTAAGAGAGTACTGCCTTCCCTACCATGGACTGATATAGTATATACAAATAGAAATGGATATGAGAGCACTAAGGGAAAGATTTATTCTGGTAGAGTTTTTAGTCAAATCTAGAACAGAAGCTGATGTTAAAAATGGGATAATTATAAGAGCATATAAAATATTGCACAATAATTATAAGAATCCATCAGAGAAAATTAGAAGAGATTGGTAAGATAGACTGGATAAGTGATGTACAAGAAACAATGGGAGGACATATACATAGCTCCTAAGTATGAAACAAAGTCCAGAAGATTTAGGATTTTTGCTTGGAAGTGTTTGCATAGGTCTTTTTATACCCTAAGCAGACTGGAAATAATTTTTCCAGAGGTAGCTAGCAATTGTTGGAAGTGTGATAGAGAAAAAAAGAGGTAAGTGGGATCATATTTTTTGGGAGTATGAGTTGTCAGATTTTAAGAAAAATTTTCTACAAGTTCTCCAAGGAGAGGAAATGGATTTATCTAAGGAAATGATTCTTGTGAGTTTGGATACAAGATCTGAATTGTCTAGACATAGTAAGGCATTATTAAGTTATGTTCTCTTAGCTTGTCAAAAAAGCAATTACTAAAAAATGGAACTCAAAGACTAAACTGAATGTATTTGAAGTATTGAATACTGTAAAAGAGATAAAAGAACTGGAAGAGGGAAGGAGCAAATTATATTTAAATAAATGGAAGTTGTGGGAACAATACATGCAGATGAATAAGAAGAGACTATTTGCAAAAGATTGGTGTAGCTATGGGCACATCATGTGCCAATAGCTATGCCAATATGGTTATGGCCTTTTGGAAGGAATGATTTATATTGAATAATGATGAGTTGCATGGATCCATGGTATTTTATAAGTGGTTTGTAGATAATATTTTTGTGCTGTGGAAGGGCACCGAGATGCAGCTAAAATTTTTTGTGTCTTTACTACATGCCACGACTATCTTCCTGAAGTTCATCTATGATTTCTCTAAAGAGGAAATTGTTTTTCTAGATGACTCCTTGTTCAAGGATATTAGAGGTGATCTTATCACTAGGTTATATAGAAAACCTTGCAGAAGGAATGTTCTTCTGCAACGTAATAGTATGCACCCTCCCCATGTCTATAGGAATATCCTTAAGAGACGGGATGAGGATATCACGTCTGAACAACACTGATGAGGGTTTTGCGAAGGATTTAACTGGTCTTCAGGATGAATTTATTGAAAAGGGTTATAAATGTGATGAAGTAAAAAGGATGGTGGGTGAGGTGCATGAGCTTAGGAAACATGCAGTGAAACCTTATTTTTTGGGAGGTTCCAGAATCATCATGCATAATGATAAGATAGTTAATGAGTCATCTACCCATAGTCATCTCTTATGCTAGTGATGTTGAATGGATACGTGCTGTCATTAGTTCTTACTGGCATATCTTAAGATAGTGGGGGAGAGACAATTTTATACATATAGAAATAAGAAATCACTTAAACGTTGCTTATGCTATAGAGAACATAAGAGTGACACTGTAGATTGAACATATGAAGGAACTGTTGGTTGTGGTGGTTGTTAAGTTCTGTTCATATATAGATAGTTCTAACATTTTTATACACCCCAGATCTAAAGAGAGGTATTCCTTTAGAGGACAGGCTGATTGTAAAACATCTAATTTAGTTTATCTAGCAACAGGCAAAGTATGTGTAAGTTTTATATAGGAAAAAACAATCACTGTTTATATGAGAGGATACGTGAACATCTGTACAGTATAAAGAGATGTGATAAAAGCAGTGCTCTAGCAAGACATATATTAGAGTGTGGTTTTTCACATGAATTTAATTTTAAAGTTTTGGAAGTGGTATATAAGGAACCACGTGGTGGGGATGTGAAGAATTTTACTGAGGAGAGGGAATTGCATTGGATCATGAGACTGCAGGCATTCAAAAAGCCGGGTCTCAATGATAACGTCTCTCTAAAACCTGTACTTTAGTCTAGAGATTTGCATAGATAATGGTTTTCTCATTTTAATTGGCTGTTGATTGTTTAACTGTTGGTATTTAAACATGTTCTTAACAATTAATGGATGTCTGATGAAGCACTATGTGTGAAAGCGCTTACCGTTTTATTAATTTTATTTTTCATTAAAACATGTTTTTTACATACAGTTGATGCCGTGTTTCTGGTGCTACTCTGTTGTTTTATGATTGAATGTTTGCTTTTTGGGTCACACCAGTTTACTCAGAGGTTTATGTTCTACTGAAGTCAGGAATTAAGCAATTTATGTAATATTGGACTGTATGCAGTTGGAAAAATAATGTTAATATTGTTTGTTTTCTTTTAATGTATGCATGTGTGTCAATGTCTTATTTGATAGTTAATGTAATAGGACCTTGGTTAGTATGATGATTCCACTGGAATTTCCAATTTTCTTTGGGATAAACTAATACTTTGCTATCTTCAAATCACTTGCATGCATGCACATTCAACTCAAAAACAGAGACATGCACACTGTATACATGCCGTTACATTTCATGTATGCTGGGATAACTAAAGGACATGGAGTTACATAGCACATGTACTGTACTCATACCTCTCAACTGTCCAGGTTTTTGCAGAATGTCCAGATTTTTGTCTCATATTTTTGGTCTGTTCCTCATAAAATTTGTGTTTTGCTGGAAAATCTTTGGGGACTCAAGTCATAATTGCATACATTTTAATTTTAGACTTCATATCATTCAGAAAATGCATAGTAACACAAATCCAGTCATTCTAGCAACTTTTAGAGCAATATTTAAAATCTATCCATATTTTTGGGCCTTTGCCCCCCCTCCTTTAATTTGGTCTGTTCCTCATAAAATGTGTGCTTTGCTGGAAAATCTTTGGGGACTCAAGTCATAATTGCATACATTTTAATTTTTGACTTCATATCATTCAGAAAATGCATAGTAACACAAATCCAGTCATTCTAGCAACTTTTAGAGCAATATTTAAAATCTGTCCATATTTTTGGGCCTTTGCCCCCTCCTTTAATTTGGACTTTGTCCATATTTATTGTGCTAACAGGTTGAGACCTATGACTGCATCTGCTACAAGTGGAAAGGTATCTCTGAGAAACACGCACAGTAGAACTAGAATGTTGTAAAACTGGGGAGTGAATCACATTGGTATGGTAAAATGTTTTCATCAAAAAAAGGATATCAGGCTCCTGAAATAGCATGCAACAAGAGATGAAGGTTGCAAAAAGAATGAAGTTTACAAGGCTTAGGCAGAGGTATATAAGAATTAATGAAGGGAAAATGTCTGAGATATTGGCAACTGACTAGTTCAGTGTACTGACGTAGTCTTGGAAGAAACAGTCATCGACCAGTCCATTTATGCTTCTACAACAGAAGAAATAATACATCGTTCACTGCCACATTGCTTTCACCTACTGGCAAGCCTTAGCATTGCCACACATAGTCTTAATGCTTCCAGTGCCATCAAAATGACACAGAAGGGATATGATAGCTTTTATTGTGCTAATTGTGATTTTACAAAACAGCCAGCTGCAATATTTACCAAAAATTCTGCACAACATGCCAATCCTTTATTGGCAACTCTGTGGGGGAAATCCAGACTGCTTGCACAAATCAGTTGTTTAGATCCATTTTACTTGCCACACTCACCAAATCCTAACTGAACTGTAAAAGTCTCAGTCCACCTATTTTACTTTTGCTGACATACTCTGTTACCATTATTACCTTTTGAGAAAATAAGAAACCATAAATGATGAAATCTCACAGACATATTTTATAGAAAACAAAGAGTGCAAATATTTATACACAAAAAACTAATCACCCTAGTCATAATATACAATAGCCACTTTAATTCAGCCATCTGACCAGCTAAATGACTCTTCATTGTTGCTAAAAAGTTACCACTGCAAAAAATCAGTTTAACTAAGCAGAAAGACAAACAAAAGCTTGCTGCTATTATGAGAGTGATAAAAAGTTCATAACATTGCACATTTAAAATGAACATGCTGAAATCCAGATCTGTAAAGACCCCACATATTTTATGTAATTCTTTCCCATGTAATATTTTCTTTGAAATAATAAAACATAAGTTTAAAGTATGGAAAATATTTCCATTAAAACCACAATTTCAGCAGCACAAGGTACTGTTTGGCAATGTACTTCATTTAATTTGGCATATATTGCAACAGACATGACTAGTAACAGAAGGCAGACCCCTAAAGTTCCACAATGCATTAGACTTAGTTTTAAAAAGTATCACAGGTCTTTTAAAATATCTTTTGTATAATAGCAATAATTTGTACTTGTCCAGTGGATCATTAATGTTTACACTTTCCCTTTAACAAGTACCCATTCAGCAGGCATCTCCCTTGTGTATAAACAACTCCATTCTTGAATAAATTGTAGTGGTTTACAAATGAGAAGGTGATTATTGATTCAGTGTATGTTCATCATTTCCACTGCCGCAGTAGCCCTTACGTTATATGGGTTGTGATTGTGACTGCTGATTAGGCACCCCTGTAAAGGGAAAGTCAGAGTGCAGACTCTTAGGTACTTTCTTGCTGCCTAATGAATACGCAGTTCAAAAGCTTCACAGAAGCATCAGCTGGCCTTAAGCTTCGGTTTTAGCAGATAAGTACTCATTGAGGAACCCTTTCACACAGAATATTGCTTGCTTATATATCTATAGCTATATCTATCTATCTATATATATATATATATATATATATATATATATATACATATATGTTACATTATTGCTTATTTCTTGTAAAAGATTTTTAGTGGAACTTCCCAGATAAGAAATCCGGCGTCTTTCTAATATCAGAAGTTTCCTGTCAAGAACTGCTGTTTTTGGCATTACGTTATTCTGGTGGCTATTTTTGTGAGAAGATGTATTACTCATGTAAATTTTGTGTATTTTATTTTAAAGTTTAGTGCTGGGAAGTGCTTTCAAGCAGCAACTTTTGCAGGGTATATTTGTGCTTGTGTTCACTGTGCAGCAACTTAACTTTCTATCTATTTTTTTTTCTGTCAGGCTGAGTTTTAGAACAAGGGATTTCTGACAGGAATTTAGTGTGCTGCTTATGCATTACTTTGTGGGAGAACCTTGTTATACGTATGACAGTATAAGTGTGCTGCTTATGAACACTTTAATGACTTGTCTTCTGACCATACTCCAGCGAAGCTTACTGTACTTGAAACATCTTCGTCAGTCACAGTGTGGATATTTACCCCGCTCTAGCTGGTCCATTTCCTGCTGTACCCAGAAAGAAAAAAAATACTTTCTAAAGAGCCTTAGTTGACTCCCTGTGCTCAGTCAATGCCTCAGCTGATGGTGGGTGACTATGATGTGGCCATTTGTTGTTCCTCACACCTCTCAATTACCTCTGTGGCTTCCTCTGGTGCAGTCCTTTCAATCACTATGAACCTCAGCCTCATCCTCTTTGACCATTCCAGTGTCTGATTCAACATGGAAAAACATCTCTTCTGGGTCAGGAAGACACTCCAGAAGATGCTCAAAGTAGCTGGGGAAAGAGACCTCTTGATGATGCAGAAGTACTTTCTCAGAATTGGCGTTTAGTTAAACCTTTAAAGAAGAAACAAAAGATATGGGAATCATCCTTTCTAACAGACACCATGATGATTTTTAACTTAGATAAGAAGTCTATACAGTTTGTTAATCCTGGTGCCTAGAAATCCTGACCTGAAAAGGATGGCAGTAGAGACTTTCCTGAGGAAGGCTTGTCAGAGGTTTCTGACATAGATATGGTCAGGGTTTCTCCTGCATAATCCTAAGGCCACATCTCTGATTCAGTGGAAACTAATTCCTCACTACCTCCTTTGGAGGGATTTTCCTGTCCCTAATTGTCAGGATAAATGAGGTGTTTTTATGGGAAAGGATGGATATTCCCCCAGATCAGATAGTCATCTGCTAGCCCTTACTCTCACCGCTCTTTTATATAACTGGGCATAATACAAATACTTCCTCACAATCTCTAAGTATATGAGTATCATTTACCCCTTCTATACTACTCTCATTCTCTCCCTTTTACTTGGACCTCCTCAGTACTCCTTCATAATTTGTAACCATCTTCATCCCATAATTACTTCACTGTATCCTACTCGATATATACTTTCAGCTGATTCTATTCAAAAATAATTAGAGCCTTATAAGCTTGATTTTAGCTATTATTTTACTGTGTTCTTCATTTAACTGTCATGTGTTCATTAACATCATAACAATTCTGTGTGTGGTCATTTAGTGTTCCACGTATGTACATTTATTATTTTTGGATTAACTGTAGTATCATTAGTAGTCTATGTATATATGAACATTTATTATGTATCTCTTGTAAAATTGCCTTCTGCTCATTCTGTAAAATTGAGTATTTTCTCTGAGCCTCCCCTGAAAATGGGACTTGTCCCCAGTCAGACTTTCCCAGTAAACAAAAGCAATACATAAATATTATGATACATTATGAGTAGATATGCCTCATTCCACTTCCATCCCTACATTAGTGCCAGCCTTAAAGTATGTATTTAATGCTGCCCATAATCTTAATTCACAATCTTCAGTTCTGAAAGCAGATAGGCTTTATAAAGATCCCCAGGCTTACAAGCATTTGTTTTCCCACCTCAGGTCTGAACCTATAGCCATGTCCATGTCTTTGTCAGCTATGTCCATACTACAGAAACTTCGAGGATGGCAGCATACTGAGTAACAGCTTAATTTCAGCTCTCCCAGTGTGAAAACAGAAACTCATTAAAGAGACAGTGGACTTGTCTTTTTTGTGTAAATTTCAGCAACTGGCTAGTAAGTGCCTAAATGCCAGTAATAAAGAAATTTAGAGAACCTGAAAGAAAATCAGTCACAAAAGGTGAAGAAAAAACACCGAATGGGAAGAATTCTGCAGCTGTTCAGCAAAATGCAGTGCAAGCTCCATCTCTAGTGCAAGACAGGGCTTTCAGTAATATAGAGAAAAATAAGTCAAATGTACTCATTGCTGATTAAAATAAACAAAACACTGAATGAGTATAGCAACTCAAATAATGAAAGTCTGGAACAAATAGAAGAAGCTTTAAACAGATATTCAGATGAGGTGATAAAACTGCAAAGTTTCCACTATATCAGAGATTTTGGCTTGGGATTATGCAAGAGAAGTCTTGTCCATGTCTGTGTCAAAAACCTCTGACATGCCTTCCTCAGGAAAGGCCACCTGAGTATGAAACTGTTCAAGAAGAGATGTCTCAAAAATAATAGAATTACAGAGCATAGCACAAAAGGAAAACCTGAGATTTTCTGCTGTATTATAGGAGCTGGAAGGAACAGACTATATTAACTTTATGAAAGCTGAAATAAGCAACAGGACTGGTATTCCACAGCAGGAGTTGTTAATTGAAAGGGCATATTATGTGTATGCTCCTAACCTGGCCATTAGAAAGCAGCCTAGATTGTGGTTAATAGTAAAGATACAATCCTACCAGTAGAAATAGTTAATTCTGACAAAACGGTGGCAGAAGGAGATAGTACTAAAAGAGGGAGACAGTAGAGTGTTTGTGGAAAATGATTACTCACTGTACACCAGGCAGAAGAGGAGTAAATGTATTCCACTAATCAGGGAATGTCAAGAAGCAGGCATGAGATTCAAGCTTCTATATCTATCTATTTTCAGAAATTCTTTCCTGGAGGTTCAAAATAAATTTGTATGCAGAATATGCTAAGGAAGAAATACAAAAGTTTGTGCAACAAAAATTGAGCTATCAAACAGAAGGAGATTCTGCTTCTTGTTCTTCTAGTAATAAAGCCCATACAGAGACTGAGCCATTGAAACCTTTTCCAATGTTTCAAAAGAAAACTAAACGTTATATTTTAAGAGTGACAGTATTCGTAGTAGTATCTCTGTGCACTCTTGAAGCTATTTACCTAGCCTTAGCATTAATGTGGCCCAGGCACTGTACTCACTAGAGTATAGACTTGTTAGAGCTGTGTTGCTGGTGTAGATCATTGTTACTGTTGGAATATTATTTCTTTGATGCTCACTTTATTATTGCATTTTTAAAAAGAACTTGCCCAGACATTAGTGTGTAGTTTTCCTCATCTGTTGGTTTAGAATATTTGTTATAACACTTGCCATATCTATAGTGTAATGTGTATTATTATTCCTATATCTGTTTTTAAAAACGTAGCAGTCTATGTTGCATTTCTCTA
Organism: Protopterus annectens; assembly: GCF_019279795.1. NCBI lineage: Eukaryota > Metazoa > Chordata > Ceratodontiformes > Protopteridae > Protopterus > Protopterus annectens. Next base: position 326,428,316 of record NC_056750.1, on the reverse strand, counting down.
CTTATAACAAGTACAGTATTGTGCTGGCTAATGTGTGCTTAGCTCTGTACATGTTATCTTCTATATACACAGACTGATATATTTGCAGCTGCATTAGTCCATCGAAAGTGTTAGCTGCAAGAACTTTTCTCAGATGTTACATTATCACAAACTGAGGCATTAATTAGCTTTGTATAAATTACCTAGTTGTTTTTTTTTCACTCCTCTGTTAGTATCTGTGTATCTATTGCATTTTTTTCTTATTAACAAATGTAGTATATTGTGTTAATATTACTTTTTTTTTTCAGCTTCCCTTTTAAATTACTTTTCCCTGGATCCCCCCAAGCTCACACTACTGGCCTGCGGTGCTCTTTAACTGAACCAGGCAACCCCAGGATCCATGTTATTTTCAAAAGATACAGAAAGTATGTTTTATCCTCTGTTAACCCTTATTTAATTCCATTTTTTTAACTAAAGCACCCCACTGCGGAAGTTAGCTGCCCCCCATCCTGTGCTTCCTAACAGCAGTCTCCCTTTGTATGCTGTTTAACTATTTGAAAGTTCTGCTCATTTTTCTACTCCTACTAAACCCTTTCTCTTTTAATTTCTGGTCTTTCTAAATCCCACACACTCCTTGGTAAAAATGTTTATTTTATTTCAATAAGAAAGGTATGCAAAGCAAGGAAGTCCAAAGTATCTACTGCCTTTCCTGATTGTTTCTGTAGACTGGAACATTTGTGAAATTAAGGCCAGCCTGCTCTTTTCACTCTCACTGTGCTCAGGCAAATTCCAGTCCCCTACCCTACCCCTATTCCCACCCACCCTATCCTCCATTAGCTTTATACCTATCCTGGCCACACTCACATATTAATTAGCCAATCAAAGTCCTTAAGCTCACCACCCAGTCAGTCAACCAGCACTTTCTAAAGTACATTCCCCTCTTATTTTCCTACTGGTGCAAAAAACAATCACATAACGTTTACCCTTCACCTTTCCCTATAATTGAAATAATAATTTCTAAAGCAAAATGAAAACATCTGCAAAACTTCATCTAATTTTCATTCTTCTTAGCACACTCCTCACATTGACCAAACTCCCTTCCCCTCATACCATAAAACATGACTTAAACCATCCCTTCAAACTGCAAACTGACACTCTTCCCACAACAACACACCAAAACAAAGTTAGTCATGCTAACATCTCATCATCACTATTCACTTGCAACCATGCACATACCATTAAACACAAAGTTCTCTCCATTGATAATGACAAAACAAAACCTTTTTCTCTCAGCCTTCCAAAAGTATATCACAAAAGTTACTTTCCAACCCTCATATGTCACTCACTGCTATTTCAAAGTGGTGATATTCACCCCCAACCCTGGCCCTTCCTTTCCATTATCTTGTAACATAAGACCCACCACAATCCCAAATTCATCATGCTCTACTAGAAACCTATTTTGGCAACAACACATATATGTAGCTTTTGCAGCAAGCTCACATAATTCCATACCTGGCTAGAGCAATACTCCCCAGACATCATTGCCATCACCGAGACTTGGCTGAAGCCACATATATCAAACATAGACATAGTCCCACCAGATCACAATATATACTACAAACAGGCTTCTAAAGAAAGATGGTGGAGTAGCACTAGTTTATAGCAACTCATTAACTATTATATCTTTGCCTCAAAACCATACCATCCTTTAACAGTCTTGAAACAGTCATATCAGTGCTACAAATAAATGACAATAATGCTTCGATATATATTCCACTGGGGCAAAATATCCCCACCCTTGAAATTTTCTTCTCCTGGACAACACACAATATATCCTCTGAACCTATAATACTAGGGGATACAAACTTAAATTGGCAAAACCTAGAATTAAACTCCCCAAGAAATAGCATTAATCTCTACAAATACATGAAACTTATCACATGCCCCACCAGAGTGCAAAATAAACATCCTGAAACAACCCTCAACTGGATACTTGTATCACATCCACACAAATTCACCAACTCATGCTCCCTGTCTGATTCCCCGAGTGTGATCATCTACCTACTTTCACATATAGAACCCAAACCCAGGTACCAAAACCCCATATCTACAAAACAACCAGAAACCTCACTAAGTTCAACCCATCAAAATTTAACTTCATTCTAAAAGCCCATAACTGGAGCCCTGTATATTCTTTACAACTAGATGAAGCCGTTAAGTATTTTAACAGAATATTTCTAGATACCCTTAACTTTCTTGCCCCTACACAAACAAAAAGAATCAAAATTAGTCATGCTTCATGGTTAACTAAACATACAAAACTACTACATTTAGGTAGAGATAGAGCCTGGAAAGTTGTAACAAGACACTGACAAAGGAATCTAAACAACTCAGGAACCAAGCCAAAAAACTAGTCATCAGTGACAAAAAGACTATTTCTCAAAACTATTGACCCATAAAAACAACTCCAAGAATTTTTGGAAATCTGTATCCTCTCTCCTCAGTCCCAGAACCACTTAAAATCCATGTTCATCCCCTGACATGACCCTGCAACCTATAGCCCACACTTTCCACTCCCACTTTGATGCCATCCTTAAACTTTTTCCTGACCCACCTACAAACTCAAATCCATACACCACTAATAATACAAACATTAGGCAAGTAACCATACAACCTTCTTCCAATCATCTAGCATTCCAGGAAACTACCACTAAAGCATTACCAGAAACCCATAGTTTCTCCCTAAAACATGTTCCCACCTCTCTAACTCTAAGACTTAAAAAAAAAACTAAAACTCTGTTCCCTATCCACTGACAACCTCCACCCAGAATACTTGAAAATCGCTGCTGATGTAATATTACACCCCATCAGTATTCTAATAAACTGATCCATCTCTGAAGGAACCATCCCACAAATCTGGACAAATTGCATTATAACTCCACTCCATAAAGGTGGTAACAAAAATGACCTTACTAACTATAGACCAATCTCTACTCTTTCTCCTCCCTCCAAAATATTAGAAAAGTACATACATAGTCAACTACTCAACCACCTCAGACAACAACCAACTCCCCCCAAGACAACTTGGTTTTCTCCCATTCCATAGCACCACCACTGCCCTCTTCTCCTTCACAGAAGCTGTGAACAAGGCTTTAGATGCATGTCTAATAACTTCAGTAGTCCTGTTGGACTTATCCAAAGCGTTTGACACAGTGTCATATACCAAACTACTTCAACAACTGTCAGAAATAAATACACTGTCCTGGTTTGCTAACTACTTACACAACAGACAACAATCAATGAAATGGCAGCAAAAACAATCTACCTATCTACTAAATAAAATACGAGTACCCCAAGGGCCTATCCTCGGACCCCTGCTCTTTAATATTTTCAAAAACAATTTACATCTAGCGTCCCCTCAGACCACACTTGTCCAATATGCGGACGACTCAACAATCATACCCTCCTCCAAAAACTTTCAAGAATTACAAAAATAACCCAAAAAACATTTGAATCCATAGAAACCTGGCTTAATGACTCTCAATTACTTCTAAATGCCAAAAAAACTAAACTACTTTTCTCCACCAAACCAACCCCACAAGATTTTAAAATTTAATCCCAAGATAAAATGGAAAATCAGGTTGTTCATTCTGCAAAACTACTTTGTATAACAAATAGATGATAAAATCTCCTATGGGCAACACCTTCTTAACACTATAAAAAAAACTCACTTTAAACTAGGTAAACTCTACAAGCATCAAAAGTACATGGATGGATCCACAAAAATCAAGCTGGACAAGTCTTTACTACTTCCCTCCCTCTTTTGTGGCACTCCTATCTTCATAAACCTTTACTCATCCCTATTTAATAAACTACAATGCTGCTACTACAAAATTGCAAAATTTTCCTGTAGCTTACAACACTGTACCGATCATTGCCAAGCTATCAAAATGATCAATTGGTATGAATTCTCCCAATACCTCAATTACACCAAACTAACTCTGGCTCACAAGTTAATATACAACCTAGATAAATTCCCTGCTCTGTTGTCAACCTTTCAACCCTATACCCCCTCAAGAAATCCACGGTCCACAAATAAACAGCTTCTGATCATATCAAAACCAAACAAAAGAGCAGGACGAAGCCTATACTACTGTTCCATTGCTAACTTATGGAATGCTCTACCAACATCTATTACTTAGATTCCCTTAATGCTTTTAAATCCTCACTAAAAATCTAGTATCTTAACAAGCTCACATGTCCTTGCTGCCTTAATAACAGACCCCCATAATATTCTCCTTATTACCCCCTCTATCCAAAGCTATAACCAATCACTAACAACCAATCCACCTACTATTTCTCCCAAACTCATTCCCTGGTGAAAAAATATATAAAGTGGGTGGGCACTAATGTATATCTCAATTTTTAAGGCAATGTACTTAATTGAATTAAATATAATTTCTTTTTTCTACAAAATGTCTTTACCTTCACCTCTATGTTAAATAGAAGGTGCTATGGTATTTGTAAACAATTGTTTGCTGTGATGTGATAATTATTGCCTGTATTTTTTATATAGTTTAAATTAATTCTTTCTTTTCTAAAATTGTAGAACTATCTATCTTTTATCATCTGATGTTGTTATTTTAATCATTGTGGAGCTTTTCTCCCTGGGCCTCCACTGAAAATGGGTTTCTGACCCAGTGGACTTTCCCGGTCAACAAATGTCAATAAATAAATAAATGCTTGAAAGAGAGAAAAAAATACAAGAGTTGACTAGAAGAGTCAAGAGTGCGTTGGAAATGAAGCAGAGACTGGATTTTGGAGATGAGATCATTAGGAAGAAAATTAGCAACTCAGAAAATGACAAATCAATGTGGGATTACAAAGCTAAAGCATTAATTATATTTGTGAAACATGACAGAACAAAATAATGGAAATAGTGGACTTTGTTGACTTTATTAAACCTGTGGGGGAGTCTAAAGCATATGCCCTACTTCATGTCATAAAATTTTGGAAGAACATTTAGGGGAGAGGAGGGAAAGAGTTAAGAACAGAATTTTGTTTTACTTATAGTTAACAGGAGCATTTTTATAATGCATGCTATAACCTGCATGCTGTAAAGTAAAGTTGCCTCAGTTATTTCCAAGTGTATTAGGGGTACTAAAGTAAACAAGTACCCTGTTTTTCCCTTCTTGCTTTCTCTCTGTTCTGTTTTAAGAAATGTAGGCATTGCAGTGTAAAAATAAGACAAAAGTCTGGACAAAAGATAATGATACAAGAAAAAACAATATGCTTTTTCTTACTCTTCCATAGTGGAATGACCGGATTAAGGCTCTTAGCTTGATCTAATAACAAGTTTTAAGGGGAAGCAAATAAATAAAAAATAACACTGAATATAATAAAAAAGGTTTTCCTCTAACAAATAAATGAGACAAAACTGTGGCAGAAGGGCAAAGTATTAAAAGCAGGAGAAGTAGAGTATTTATAGAAAATGATTACTCACTGTGCACCAGGCAAAAAAGGAGCAAAGTATAGATAACTGTGTATCTGGTTCTCATGTCTCTATGGAGACCACCTGATAAGGAGAAATAAAAACAGAATACTTCTTTCTTTCAATGGCTGGTAGGTAATGTTTTTTGAAAGTATTCAAGTGTTTTTCTACTCTGGGATAGGAATAATGATAAGACAAAAACAGACAGCAGTTAATGGAAGTAAACGCATTGGCTGTACCATGCATCTTAGCACAGATAACTTTCGTTATAGCTTAATCCAGGTCTGTTAGTGTGTCTGTCAGTCTGGGACAATTGTTCTTCTTAGGAGTGTTAAACTTCAATATTTCAAGATGTACATAGTTTTATATGTTAGTATTAAACTAATATGTTTTAGGAGGGTTCTGGGAGTATTTTTGAGGGTTTTCAGTAAAACAAAATGTTTTGTAAGATGTGGCATAGGTTCAAATGGATATGACAAGAAACAACTGTATAAAAGATCAACCTGCCAAACATTAGCGTATGCATGTAACACAAAAAATTAAACTAGACATTTAAAAAAGCACATAGGTGGGAATAATAACTTCTAAACATAATAACAGCACTTCCTATATTATCTTTAAATGTGAATGTTCTCACAAATATATACAAAAAAGAAAGAGTAGTGAACTATATTAAAATGCAGTGTATAAATAGCTATGTTACAGGAGACACATTTGGAAGTAACTGAGCATGTGAATTTTATAAGTAAAATATTTCAGGATGGTTATTCAGTTGAATATCTAGAACAAAGGAAAAGGGGTCTAATATTAATGCCAAGAGGAGCACCAATAGTGATAGAAGAGAAAAAAAGGATAATCATGGTAGATTTATAATGCTAAGGGACTACTGCCAAGGGAGAAGGATTACACTGGCATGTTACTTATATTCCACCTAAAACTGCTGTAATGGAGCTTAAGAAAATTCTGGGAGAAATAATAAGCTTTCAGCAGGGAGTATTACTTATAGGTGAGAACTGAAACTTGATTTGCAGCAGTGAGGATGTGTCTGTGAGCCCCAGAAGGGAAATATTGAAAAAAGGGTAGATTGTTTAAGAAATTTGTGAAAATATTTGGCATGGAAGATGTGAATTCAGTAGTAGGAGATCAGAGTGAATTTACATATTATTCCCCAAGATACAAACACTGGGCTAGGCTAGACATAAATTATATTTCACAGGAACGTGTATATTTAAGTGAAGTTTTGACATGAATCCAATAACTGTTTTAAATCACACATCAATAATAACTAAAAAATGCAAGATAGTGAAATAAAAATGAGACACTGGTTCTTGCCCACCTATCTATTAAAAGGATAAAAATTTCAGGAATGGGTAGTGGAAAATATTCAGGAGTTACTAGGGAAGATGGAAATTTCTTCTGAAAATATAGCTAGGGAGTGGGATAAAATTAAAGTGGAGAGATATGCTTAAGAAGTAACAAGAATTATTTAGAGGAACTGACAAAGGTTAAAATATTGCAGAATATGGGGAATCTCACAGAATAAGAAGAGGAGCGATTACAGAATGTTAAACAGAAAATAAGGGATTATCTTGATTTATACATGAGTTTAGAAAGACTGCAATTATGCAACTGTTTTTTGATAACCCCAGAGCACAAAAACTTGTAGCACAATGATTCAGGCAACAGAAGGTAGAAAGGGTTATCGCCAAGCTTAGGGAGCCTATAACAAAAATGATAACCAGAGATCTTGTAGTGGTACTAGAAATATTTTTGAAATTTTATGAAAATCTTTATAAAGCAGAGAAATGTGGAAATCAAGAAAGTATACAATGAAAATGTTTATGGAAGAAATAAATATGCCAAGGTTAGAGGTGGATGGGACTCGATTATTAACAGTTAGGACAGGAGGAGATGAGATAAAAAGGGTGATGTGTAACCAATCTACAGGAAAATCTCCAGGAATAGATGGTATTCCTGTAGAAGTTTGGAAACTAGGAGGGAAAAAACTGATAAAGATCTGGAAGGATTTGTTTATAAAGATCTGGAAGGATTTGTTTAATAGTATTTTAAAAGAAGAAACACCAACATCCTGGAATACCTAAAGATGGTAAAGATCCATTAGATCCAGCTTCATATAGGCCCCATTTCAATTCTAAACCATGATTATAAAGTGTTTGTCTATAATGGCTAAAAGAATGGGAAAGGTGATGCCAAAAACTGATAGATATGGATCAATGTGATTTTCTAGAGGGGGAAGAAAACCATTGACAACATTACTAGAACAATTATGATCCAGAGGGAAGCAGAATGTAAGAAAATACCACTGTTGGTGGGTTTTGATGCAGAAAAAGCATTCAACTGAGTAAGCTGTGATTTTATGACTAGTACAATGGGATCACATGTATTCTATGATAAAATTATAAGGTTGATTAGGAGGTTATATGAGAGATTTTAGGCAAAAATTGAAAGTGGGTTGGTACCTATCTGATAGGTTTTGTTTGACCAGAAGAACCAAGCAGTGGTGTTTTCTTTCCTTTTTATTTGCATTATATTTAGAACCACTGACAAAGAAAATAAGGGACTTAATTTGCAGGTGATATTATTTTGTACCTTATAATACCAGAAAAGGACATTTCAATGTTGTGAAACATTATGAGACAGTTTTTAGTCATTTTGGGATACAAAATCAATGAAGATAGAACAAAGACAATAGCTGTACACAATAATTGGTTCAGTAATACCCATATTTATGAGGACATGATAAAATGAAGTTTTAGGAGTATGGATTAAAAAGGATTCTGTTATGGCATCTAAGGATATGGGGGAAGATACTAAATAAAAGATAATACAAAAACTGAGAAACTGGAAGGTCTGTTTTATGGTCATGGATAGCAAGATGCAAGGAGTCAGAATGTTTTCATTCTCTTGTACCCGGGTCAGGCATATTTTTTTTATCAACCAGAAGAGAAATTGTGGATAGCAATTAATAGAGTGGAAGAATTTTATCTGGGAGGAGAAGATGGCATGAGTCAAGTGGGATAAGCTGATCTTCCAGGGAGCAAGGTGGTTTGAGATTATCTGATTTCAAGGGGTATGTCAGAGCTACGCGGTTAAGAATCCTATACATAACACAAGCAGAAAGCTATAATTCAAAATGGAAGGGTATGATGTAACAGAGGGAAGCTCAAGAAACAATAAGAGACAGGGATTATGGTTGCAGAGTTATCTATTTATTTCCCATTTGTTTACCAGGAAAGTATGAGTGGGATAGACCCCATTTTCAGTGGAGGCCCGGGGAGAAATGCTCTAGATGCATGTCTTTGGAATCCTTAAGGAATCCAGATCCTTAAGGAGAATAACAATAACCATGCAGAATATTATATTGATAAAGTAGCAGAAAATATTCTAAGAACTAAGCCAACACAGTAATGGAGAAAGGAAATTCTGCTAATAGGGATGACTGCAATTAGGGATATAGGCAATAGGGGGCTGGAATTTACTGGAGAAAGCTAGCAAAGGCACCAAAGTTTTGGGAGAAAATAATTAGAGAGGGAAAGGCAATACAATGGGAAGAGGCCAAGAATTTATTCAGACTGCAGGCAAAAGATTGCCTTCTTTATCAAGAATTGACATGAGTATAGGCAAAGAGAAACTAGTAAGGTCCTGAGCGAAAGACCAGGACTGGTAGAGTCGATTGGTAGAATCTAGAACCGAAACTGCTGTTAAAATTGGTTAATTAGTAGAGCATATAAAATATTGCATGGTAACTATAAGAATGAATCAGAGGAGGTTAGAAGGGATTGAGAAGAGAGATTGGGTAAGCAATTCATAAAGAAACAGTGGGGGGATATATGTATATTCCCAAATATGCAACTAAGTCTTGAATATTTGGGATCTTTGCTTGGAAGTGTTTACATAGGTATTTTTATACCCCAGTAGACTCCAAGTAATTTTTCCTCAGGTACAAACCAAATGTTGAAGGTGTGATGGGGAAGAAAGAGGTAATTGGAAACATATTTTTGAGTGTGTAATGAGCTGGCATTTTTTAACAATTCCCTGCAGACTACTCTATCAGAAATACTGGGTGAGAAAATTGGTATAACTAAAGAAATGATTTTGAGCTATTATACAGCATTGGAATTGCCTAAATATAGTAAGGCCTTATTGTGTCAAATTATTGTGGCTGCTAAAAAGTAACTACTAGAAAATGGAAATCATAGTTTATATCAACAGTACTAAAAGTAGTGAATACAGTAAAAGAGATAAGACAGTTGTAAATGGGATCTTTAGAAAAAGGTAGGAGCAAATTACATAGAAAGAATGGGAATTGTGTGGCCAATATATGCAGAATAATGTTTTGGAGGAGGAATGAGGTTTAAAAGATGGCAGGATTTGAATGAGCAATGTAATGTTTGACTGACAATGACTGGATAGATTATAAGTGATATATAATGTTTGCAACTAAAAATGTCATGTTTTTTATTTATATAAATGTATGATTGTCTATGTCATAAGTGATAATTTAATAAAGTTGTTTCTTGTTAAAAAAAACTAGGACCAGACTACTGGTGTCCTTCAATTCTTCTCCTGTTTACAAGGAAGGAAAGGTATTGGATAGATTTGGTAAGAAAATGTTTTCTTCTTCTAGTTTGGCTTATAGAATTCAGAACTATCAGACCAATATGTGGAGGTTTATTGTTTTTTGTGCAGAAATTTTGAAAGAAATATTTCTCAAGTGTCAAAATATGCTTTAAGAAGTGTGTATGATTGTGTAGATGCTGTGCTAGGGCTACTGCTATAGTATTGTATGTGTATAGTATTGAGGAGATATACCTGGGTACGCAAATCAAAAGTTTTCTGGAGAGGTAAAGTCTGAAATTTTAAATTCAGCTTCAGATGAGGAGGTTTTGTTTGGCCAATCTACTACTTGGTTGTGTAGCATTTTGATGAGAGAGGGATAATTAATACCTGGAATTTCCAAGAATTTTCAGCCCCTCCTCTTTACAAATCTCCTTTATTTTCTTTTCCATCTAAGATACAAAACAAACAATTTGTTTGCTCAGACCAAGCGGAACTAAAAAGAGAAGGCTTAAGGGAAAAAATTAATCTTTTCCAAAAAAGGGACATTCTAGTCCTTCAGAAAGACAATACCAGCATTATCCCTCCCCCCACCAACATCTCCCAAAATCTGTCTCAGAAACTTGTTCTCAATATTCCCTATTGGCAACAAATTTGGTTCAGACTCATGGGTGTTAAAAGTGGTTCAGGAAGGATACAGTTGACACTGGATGCAAATACTTCCTTTCAGGGGAATTCCTCAACAACCTCTGAACCAAACATTTGTTTTCCTTAGCTTCTTCAGGACTTACTTGGCCTAGTAATAATAGAACCAGTGTCATTAAATCAAAGTGGCAGAGGCTTTTATTCCAGAATGTATCTGATACTAAAGAAAGAGTCATCTTTGAAAGCAGTTCTAGAGCTGTCCTTTCTAAATCTGTGTGTGAAAATTCCAAAATTCAAGATGTTGAACTTTCAGAATCTGTTGCCTCTTATTCCCCTGAGAAGTTTTATGGTAATGTTAAGTGTAGAAGATGTGTACCATCACATTGCTATAGCCAAAGGCTTCAGGAGATTTTTTGACTTTTCTGTTTCTTGGTCACATTAGCAATTCTCTGCATTATCCTTTGAATTTTCTACAGTTCCAAGTGTGTTTACAAAGTGTCTAGCTGCAGTCATAGCTCATTGGAGACTGAATGACATTCACATATTTCATTATTTAAATAACTTACTCATCTTTGAAAAATCTTTTTCCAGATGGCAAGAGTCATTATAAAGGGTTTCTTATCTTTTAACCAATTTGGAGTTCCAAATAAAGGTTCAGAAACCCTTCTTGACCCTGTCACAAAGGATTGCCTTTATAGGCTGCTTCATAGACACCTTGCTGCAAAAGGCCTTTTTGACACAGGAGAAGGAGGATTTTTATCTGGAAATTTTCATGAGTTTCTCAAATCTTTCTCAGATTTCATCCACAGAATATCAAAGGATCCTGAGGTTTATGGCCTCTGTGATTCTCATGATTCCTCTTGCCAGATTGCAAATGAGAAAGACTCAGGGGCATCTAAAAAGATATGGACTCGACATTTGCATCCTCTGAAATCTGATCTTCAGGTGCCGGGCTATGAAAAAAGGAACTGCACTGGTGGAGACTACATATATGAGCAAATCCTGATCTCCCCATTTTTCCTCTACCTCCAAGCCAATTTGTAACTACAGATGTCTCTGACAGCTATTAGGTTAAAGCTGCAAGGATTGTGGAACTCCTCAGACTGACCAAAGCACATCAGTGTAAAAGAGATGTGGGCTGCAGTCTCTATTTTAAAGTCTCTATTAACCTATGGATCCTCTGGACCTCTTCAGGTGATTACAGACAACACTACAGTAATGTGGTACATAAACAAAAAAGGGACACCAGGTCTTACCCTCTGTGCAGGCTGGCTATGGCACTTTGGGAAGTAGCTATTCAGAACTCCTTAACCCTTCAAGCCAAATATAGTGACAGAGAAGCTGAGCAGGACCAGGACAGACCCTCATGAATAGAAGTTGAAAAAGTGGGTCTTCTGAAAATTGATGCATTTGTTGGCAACACCTCAAATAGAAATGTTCACCCCTTTCAAAACAGACAACTAAACAAATTCAGCTCCAGAACTCCTTGCAAGCCTGTCTGGAAAACAGATGCATTTTCTCTCCTGCGGACAAGAATGTTTCTTTCTACTAATTTCCTGGGTAGTTCTGATGATTCAGAAGGACTCTCCAGAAGTAATTGTGATGAATCCCTTTAGTTCAGGCAACATTGATTTTCTCTTCTTATAGAATTGGCCAAGGGCAATTACCACAAGCTTCCTCACAAACTGGACCTACTCACACAAGATGTGGTGTTTGATACACCCCCAATCTCAAACATATTTAAGTAACTGGATGATTTAATCCAAATACCTTCTAGACATCTCTTTCCACAGGATGTGCATTAAGTACAAAGGAGGCAGGAAAATCTGCTACTAGAAAAAATTATATTGGCAATTGGAAAATATTCTAGTTGGTGCCCAGTCATTAACCAGGCCCTATAAGGGATTATGTACCATCAGTGCTCAAATATATGTGTGAGATATGGTTTATAGTCAAAAGGTCAACAATGACATGCACGACAGCCACCTCCTTGACCATGGTAGGAGCACAGTCGGAATGTCAACGTTCATGTGTACGTCCATTTAGAAGGATGTACACAGGGCAGGGACTCACAGCATTGAAGTAAGTGGGAGATTTACAAACTATGGTCGACAGAATTTGTTGACTTTGTTGCATCGACCATACAACCTAATTAATATGTATGAGTTGACGTTATTTGTCACGGAAATCACCATTCGTGTAAGTGATTTTCATGTTTTGATAGTAAACCATGAGATACTATTCTCTGGCTCTTCTACTCCTCTATCAAGGTACATCTTGAGGCCATTTCAGCATGTCTGCCTGTTGAGCCTCCTGTTTCTTCTGTGTGTTTAGTAAAGCAGTTTCTGAAGGGAATTCTACACCTGAGGCATACTCGTAAACAAGTCAGTCCTTCCAGGATCTTAACTTTGCGCTGGAAGAATTAGCCATGTCTCCATTTGAGGCTCATTATGTGGAGGACTGTTCTTCTCATTGTTCTGACTTCTGCAAGAAGAGTATCAGAGTTGCAAGCTCTCATGGTGGGTAAACCCTATCTGGTCTTCCATTGAGATAGGTTCTCATTAACAGCAAATCCCTCATTCATACCCAAGGTTGTTTCAGAGTTTACGCTGAATCAAGCCATCGTTCCCCCAGAGTTTTATCCAGATTCTCAGAACCAGGGGGAAATAATTCTTCATTCATCTGGATGTTCATAGGTAGCTCAGGTACAATCTTGACAGTTCCAAGTCCTTCAGAAAAGCTGATTAGCTGAATGTTTCATATGCTGGGAAAAGGACAAAATTGGCTATTTCCAGATGATTGTCCTCATCTATTGTATTCCTGCTATGGTAAATATATTCCAGGCAGTATCAAGACAAATTCTGTTAGAGCCTTGGTTTCTTCAGTGGCATACTGGAAAGGGGAAGACTCTAGAAATATTCTAGAGGTGGTTACATGATGATCTGCACATACCTTTGCAAGGCATTACAAATTGGATTATTTTTCTAGATCCAAAACAGGCTTTGCTCGGACCATTCTGCAGGTGATCATGGATCCATATCCTTCCTCCTCCCAGGTAAGATAGGCTTTGGTAATCAACCTATATAGCCTAAAGGCTACTGCAGCAGTGGGAATGAGAAACATAGTACAGTTGTATAAGTTGTACTTATCCATAACAGTAGATGTTGAAATTCCACACTGTTGCAGTAGCTGCACCTACCTTCCACCCCCTATTTTTGTATATAGTTATTTGTTGGGATGTAACATAGTGTTTACTAGTTCAAGATGAGTACACTCTTACTTTTGGGCAAGAAAATCCAGAGAGTCTGCATTATGACTGCTGTTTTTTCCCTCCAAAGGGCTGCCTAGTCAGCAATTAGAGTAAAGTTGTGGGAGGGAGCCATAGATTTTGGAATCTGTCCAATTGTTGAGTCCTTGGCAGGACACAACCCATATAGCGTAAAGGCTACTCATATGAGTGAGTGCAACTTACACAACTGTACTTTATAACTTGTGTATAATATTACTGTATCCATCTGACTGAGTAGTAGAGGAACATGCATAGTTGGCATAGGTGAAGGAAACATTCCTGGACAGTCCCTCTACTAATACCAAGGCGACAGCTACTAAATCACAATTTGCAGTGTGAGTTGTTACTCACAGAATCCAAGTTTTGTAGTAAATACTGAAAATGTAGGAGTACTGACAAGAAATGTTTTGAATACCCTAAATCCCATGTGGTAGTGGGGTCTTAATGCCATGTAGCTGTTCCACATTTTTGTATGTTCAGCAGCCAAGTCTCGTCTCAGAAGGGTTATAAATATTTTATCACATTGAGATATACACACTGATTGGTTCAGTAATAATATTCAATGCAGCTGTGCTGATCTCAGTAGGCCTGCAGACTTAACTGCATACAGTGGATATAAAAAGCATGCACACTCCTGTTAAAATGCCAGGTTTTTGTGATATAAAAAAATGAGACCACAATAAATCATTTCAAATCTTTTCCCACCTTTAATGTGACCTATAATCTGTACATTTCAATTGAAAAACAAACTCATCTGTCGGGGGAAAAAAATATAAAAAAATAAAAAATGTACAATATGCTGGTTGCATAAGTGTGCACACCCTTAAATTAATACTTTGTTGTTTGTGTGCACACCCTTAAACTAATACTTTGTTGAAGCACCTTTTGATTTAATTACAGCATTCAGCCTTCGTGGGTACACACCTGCCATCAATTAAAGAGACTCTGATTAACATCAAATAAAGATCAGCTGTCCTAGTAGGATTTTCCTGACATTTACTCCGTTGCCTGCTACAGCAAAAGCCATGGTTCACAGAGAGCTTACAAAGCATCAAAGGGATCTCATTGTTGAAATGTATCAGTCAGGAGAAAGGTACAAAACAATTTCCACAGCATTGGACATACCATGGAACACAGTGAAGACAGTCATCAGAAAGTGGAGAAAATATGGGACAACAATGACTTTGCAAAGAACTGGATGTCCTTCCAAAATTGATGAAAAGAGAAGATGAAGACTCATCAGGGAGGCTGCCAAGAGACCTGCAGCAACACTGAAGGAGCTGCAAGAATTTCTGGCAAGTACTGGTTGTGTACTACATGTGACAACAATCTCCTTTATTCTCCATATGTCTGGACTATACGGTAGTGTTGCAAAACGGAAGCCTTTTCTTACACAGAAAAACATCCCGGCCCCAGCTAAAATTTGCAAAACAATACATCAAGTCTTCCAAAAGCATGTGAGAAAATGTGCTATGGTTGAACTTTATGGCCACAATTCCAAAAGGTACATTTGGCGTAAAAACAACACTTTGCATCACCAAAAGAACACCATCCCCACAGTGAAGCATGGTGGTGGCAGTATCATGCTTTGGGGTTGCTTTTCTTCAGCTGGAACTGGGGCTTTAGTCAAGGTGGAGGGAATTATGAACAGTTCCAAATACCACTTACTTTTGGCCCAAAACCTTCAGGCATCTGCTAGAAAGCTGAAGATGAATAGGAATTTCACTATTCCCCACATGACAATGACCCCAAGCATACATCCAAATCAACAAAAGACTGGCTTCACCAGAAGAAAATTAAAGTTTTGGAATGGCCCAGCCAGTGCCCAAACCTAAATAAAATAGAAAATCTGTGGGGTGACCTGAAGAGGGCTGTGCACAAGAGATGCCCTCATAATCTGACAGATTTGGAGTGCTTTTTCAAGGAAGAGTGGGCAAATATTGCCAAGTCAAGATGTGCCATGCTGATAGACTCCTACCAAGACCTACCAAGAAGACTGAATGTTGTAATTAAATCAAAAGGTACTTCAACAAAGTGTTAGTTTAAGGGTGTGCACACTTATGCAACCAGCTTATTGTATGTTTTTTATTTTTTATATTTTTCCCCTAACAGATTTGTTTTTCAATTGAATTCTACAATGTATAGGTCACATTAAAGGTGGGAAAAGTTTTGAAATTATTTTTTGTGGTCTCATTTTTTATATCACAAAAACCTGGCATTTTAACAGGGGTGTGTACATTTTTATATCCACTGTACATACCAAAAGGGGCGTTGTACTCAGTTATTGACCTGATGAGGGAAGAGTACAAGGAGGTTATGACTTTTTTTTCTGGAGGCAATGCATGAAATGAGCAATATAGAATGCCGTTCTTACAACTGTGGAGACATGGTCATCAATGGTAAGGTTGCTGTCAACCTGTGTGCCCAGGTCTGTCACCACTGAGTGCGTACTTAGGGTGTTGCTATTGATGTGGTAGTTAGCAGGAACATCGCTCTTACCGAAGGGATGATAATACATTATTTTGCACTGGGTTTAAAGCCATGACTTGGCACCAATCATTTGTTTGTGTAAGACCCTCTTATAGGATATTGACATCATTTGGAGATTCTATGACTGCTCCCAGTTTGCAGTCATCAGCAAATTTTGTCAGTCACAGACCCTTAGTTTTTGATTGTACTTTGGAGAAATAGATTCCAAACAGTAGAGGTCCTGGGACTGATCCCTGTGGAGCACCACTGGTTACAGGTCTGCTGTTGGAGGTGGATTCCCCTTATTTTGACTATGTGTGTTCTATCAGTGAGCCAGTTAGCGACCCATCTAATGATATAAGGGTTGATACCTAGCTGGGTGAGTTTGTCAATGATGCCTGAGTGGGGGACAGTGTCAGAAGCCTTGGCTAAGTCTAGGTAGGCTTTATGCACAGATTTCCCCTCATCCAGGACCTTGTTTACTATCTCGAAGAAGTCCACCAGGTTTAACAGGCATGATCTTCCTTTGACAAATCCAAACTGAGTAGGGTCAAGTGTTTGGAGATTGCCTGTATCTTTGTTGATAAGGTCCATGGTTTGCTCCATGACCTTGCAGATAAGACTAGTCAGAATAATAGGTTCCCGGGGTCAGTGGAAGCACCACCTTTGTGAAAGGGAATAATGTTGGCTGTTTTCTATTCAGCTAGGACAAAGGCATTGCTTAGACTATGATTGAAAAGAGTACCCAGTGGTGTTGCTAATTCTTGTTGGAACCCATGTAGAACGCAGCCTGGGATGTTATCAGGTCCCATATATGTTTTTGGCCTCAAAGAGCATTTACACCCTGCTCTTTAGCAATACAAGGTAGTGGACAGGTGATAGGGATGTCATGGGGTACATGTGGTGGGGACAGGGGAGGGAAGTTTTCACAGAACCTGTCAGCTAACAGGTTAGCTATGTCCACAGGCTCAGTATATGTGGTAGCATTAACTACCAGTGCGGCACAAATTTGAGCTTTTCATTTTAGGTTACGGATGTAACTCAAACTCCCTAACTACCTAGACTACCTCCAACTCACCACTGCTCATAGACTCATATTTCACTTAACAAAATGTCCTGCCCTAACTAACCTCCTTCCCCCCTACATACCCAACAGAACACTAAGATCTGAACATCAGACTCTAATAGCTATCAACAAACCTAAACATCCTGCTGGCCAACTTCTCCTCTCTTACTCACTTGGCAAAAAATGGAACTCCCTTCCATCTACTCTATGGGCTATACCAAACTCTGAAAACTTTAAAAGCCTGCTTTTCAAACACCTGTCCTCTAAGTGAAAATGTATCTGCCTTCACCCTACCTAATCCAAGCTAAACCATCTGCTCCCAGTGTGTTCTCTCTCTATTTCCTGGGCTCTCTATGCTCTCAACAACACCTATAGCCACTCTGACTCAACTCAACCTTGTAAATATTGTAACTAGCATCCATGTTTAATTGTGCGTATGCAGAGTGTATTCTCTATTTCTTTATTCTGTCTTCTCTTTTTACTCATGCTCATACATACATTGTTGTCAAACTCCATACATTAGAGTGCTCCTTAAAGGAAATTGTATAACCCTGAACTCTGTTAAATACCATGACACCACATATGTTAATTGTAACATTTTTTGTATAATGTATCTTTTATACTTGTGTACCACTTGTATTGTAACTGTATTATGCAACTTGGAGCTTTTCTCCCTGGGCCTCCACTGAAAATGAGTCTTTTCGGCCCAGTGGACTTCCCCGGTAATCAAACTGGAAATTAAATAAATAAATAAATAATGCCTTATGGTTGTCCTGAGTTGATAAAGCTACTTTGGATTTGTAGTTTTCTTTGGGGGACTTCACAAGAAGTCTTATTTTCTTGTTTAAGCTGAGGAGAGAGGGTTTCCAATTTACGGTCACTCCCTCTTACTCTTTGACAGCAATTTCTTCCTCTTATTGTAAATCCTGTTAATAGCAGTTGTCCATCAGACAGATTTAATCTTCCTTGAGGAGCTTGTTTTGGTCCTGTCAGGTACGGCCAAGTCAATGCGGTTATACAGGTGTAGAGCTCAGCATAGTTGCCAGTTCCATCTGAGGGGGTAGGTACAGTTAAGCTATTTATACCATCCCGTAAGAGGGTTATAATCTGCTTTGGAGAAGATTTTTAGTTTAGTTGCTGCTGGGGGGAGGGGTCAGGTGTGATAGTTACTTTGAGACTGATTTGTGGTCAGATCTCACCAGGGAAGACCTCACAGTGGGGGGTGCTACAGTGATACCCCATATTGGTATGCACCAGATCCAGGATATTGGCACCTCTTGTGGAGGTGTCAACAGCTGGTCCAGGGCATTGGAGTTAAAAATCTGAGGAATATTTGGGCAAGTAAGTTTGAGCACAAGTAATTTACCTAATCAATGGATGGGTAGTCACCCAAAACCATGGTATTTGGATGTATCTTGATAGACTCAAGTAGATCCAAATAGGCAGAGTGGGTGTCCTGATTCATGGAGGGGGGTCCTGTAGCTGGCAGTGACTTGAATAGGTGTCCTACCAACAGTTAATTTGCCACTGCCTAGCTCTAAAAGAATTAAACTGGTTCAAACTCACACACCACAAACTTAATTCATCTGTCTTCTGCATATAAAATGATATATTCACCTGATAGTTGCCCAGCCCTCAAACCTGTTCTAAAACCCAGCATCCCTACTAGAGCTCTCCGGTCTGAGAACAAACAACTCCTAGCCATCTACATTCCAAATAAAAGAGTAGGACAGTACCTATACTCTCATGCTATTACCAAGCTCTGGAACTCTCTGCTAACAGACATTACTAACATTGAGTGCTTTCACAACTTTAAACACACCCTAAAAAACATTTTCTAGGTAACAAGACCTGCCCCTGTTCTTTTCCTAACAGGTGAACTCCATCCACTTTCTAATTCCTTTCCTTTTTTTCCTCTCATCTGGATATACCTGGATCATACTTTCTAAGAAACATTAATTACTTTTACATCCTTAACTATTCCCTTCCTAAAGTACAATTTTTCTAAAGCATATGCTTGTTTCTAACTTTCTAATCCTCTGCCTCACATTCACATTCTACCTCAATTCTACCTGAAAAAAAAGTGTAATATTTTTCTATTACTCTACCTAGTGTAGCACATTGTTTTATTATTTGTATCTACATTTTTGTACTTATTTAGTATGTCCTGTTTTATTCTATGATTTCATACTTGCCAATACCTTGTTCATGTCAAACTTCCTTGTACATTTTGGAGCTTTTCTCCCTTAGCCTCCATTGAAAATGGGTTCCTAACCCAGTTGGACTTTCCCGGTAAACAAATGTTAAATAAAATAAATAAAGTAAATAAATAATTGCACCCGAAGTATCTACAGTGAATCATACTGTTTAACCAAGCTGGAGGTCTATTTGGATGCCCATGTTGACCAATCTGGCTGGAGAAACTGTGGGAAATTGTCCGTCCATAGTGTTAGGTAAATTTATATGGTCAGGAAAAGAAGTCGTACTTAGGAATGGCTAGTGGGTGAGAGGTGTGTTGGTTCCCCTGAGGCTGTGCTTAGTGTTCCATCTAACAGTAGAGCAGGGCCACAAAAAACCTCTGGAGGACCACAAGCAAAGTGCTAAGGGAAAATTTAACAAGTAAAATGTTTTGTGTGTATAACCACCAACGGTAACCACCGCTATGCGTCAACTAACGATGGTGAGCTATATGCAAATAAGCACAAACGCGGGGCTTAAATAAAATAAGAAATAACCTTTTTAACTCAAACTAGCCAGTAAGGATGCTCTGTCTGAGCTCTAGTCCAATCAATTAGATGGGACCCAGGCAGCACTCTCCTCCCACAAGGGTGCAGAAGGGCCTTCAACAACAAAGAAGGCTTAAATTATATGCTCAGAAGTTACAGAACAGACCCAGAAACAGGAAACCTGTAACTGGGCTGTGCTACAGCTGAACTAGTACAGTATATAGTAGAATGTGGCAAAAAAACAGTTCAGACAATTTAGACAGATAAAAGAATGCAAATACAAATTAAAAGTGCAATATAAGAGCAAAAACATGCACTTATACTTAGTTGGAGCAACAGATGCCTCAGATCTTTCAGTACATCAGTGAAGATCTGGTTTTAGTGCTCAAGTGATACCAAACTGTCTAGATACAGCAGGTCTGAAGCTGGCCTATGCTATAAAATGCAGAAGCACTAGAAATTCAAAGTGCATTAAATCACAGTCACAACAGCAAAAACAGTTTAAAGCAGCAATTCACCAGCAATTCTCAGCTTAAAAGGTATGGGCCACACTCTCCCACCACAAGAGTCTGAACCGCGAACTTTCCTAATGTAAAACAACTTGTTTTGGAGCCCAATTGCTTAACTCACAACTAAGACACTTAAGAATAACAAACACAATAGGCCTTCAACTAGCAATTTCCAACTTAGATGGGTGTAGGCTATCCTCTCCTACTACAATAGTTTAAACCACAAATCTTCCTAATGTGAATTAATTGGTTTGGAGCCCAAGTGTTTAAACCAGAATAAAGACACTTTGAATAATAGGGCACAGTAAGCCCTCACCAGTAATTCCCATCTTATAAGGGGGTAGGCACACTCTCATGCTATAAGAGTCTAAACCACAACCCTCCTAATGTAAAATTTGGAGCCTAACTGCTTAAACCAGAACTAAGACACATTCATAATAACAGACACAATGAACCTTCAACTCTGAATAGTGCTTAAACCAGAACTAAGATAATTTTGGAATAACAGACACAATGAGCCTTCAACTTAAGAATATTCTTCTCTGGATTATTTTTAGACAGGCATCTTTTGTGACTTTTGATTCTGGAGATGAAAACTAAGGAGGCTTGGTGTGGACATAAATGCATTATGTAAGCAGCAAATTGCAGGTCCTAAGTTAGCTCATTATTCATTACAGAAAAAAATCCTACCCCACAGACTGCTAACTTGGGTGGTCTGTATAACCTATTCGGCATTATGAAGCTAGACAGAGTTCAGTATTCGACTGTAACGAGTACCTCATTTAACCAACTGTACCTTCTTACTGTAGGCCAAAAAGTCTTTAGTGCCTGACTTGGTTGACAGTATCATCCATTTTAACATCAGTTTGTGAATTCAAAAATTTAAGGTGTTAATTTTTTTTGTTTGCTGGTTAGTTTCCTATTATCTATCTTGACATGATATTCCTGGGAGAAATTTATAATGATGTAAAAGCTGAAACACCAGACGCCAATTATATTGAACACAAAACTCTGAAAACAGGAATTCGACAATATTGCAGTACAGCAGTGTCTGTGAATTGTCCTTTCTAGCAGGGGTGTGAGGATGCGGGGGGGGGGGGTGGGGGGGTTGCCTCACTGCATCAAATGTGTGTCAAGCTTTTTGGCTTTTGGAGTTTCAGCATTTTGTTTTGGTATAATATCGTTCAGCATTTCAGCTGTTTGGCACTAGAAATGTATTTCTGTTTTTACATATGTTCACCGTTCATTCACAGTTATTTTAGATTAAATTCAAGGGGTGGTCAATGACTACAACATTCTTCCTTCTTGTAACATGAGTAGTATGATTGCTTCTTCCCCACCGCTGCATTCCATTGGCTCAATATATAAATTAGATTGGTTAAAAGTGATTTCAGTGTTTTAACAGACGTAGTCTTCATCAAAATATTAAAACTGATGGCATCATTCTTATTAGACATTTTCTATCATCTCTAATGACTTTGGGTATTTGTTGTTGTGCTTCCTTCCACTTCTTACTACAATTAGTACATTATTAATAGCAGTGGCATCATTTATGCATATAAAAATTCATCAGGCATGCTTTTTCTTTTTATTTTCAGATGTACCTTCTCCTAATGGAAATGTTTCGACATATAATATGATCACATTTTTGGATGAGATGAGGAATTCTTCAGATGAAAATAGAGAAGAAGTAATTGAATCCAGTGTTGAGGTATGTAGATACAATGCATTCCAGTAAGCAGAAGTTAGCATTTGATTCTCATATATGGAAATATTTTATTTGGTCAAAGTTCAAGACAATAACAATTACAGTTTTAAACATTTTTCCCCTGAATAGTAGACAGGAAAGGTCCATTTTGGGCTGCAATTACTCCATAAAGTATTACAGCATCAATATGTTATAACGTATGCAGTACTGCCAACTATCTAGACCCACTACAGAAGTAGCAGCTATATTAATATGCCTCACAGCGAGGATATAATACTGAAATTTATGATTTATTGAGGTTGACTGACTCTGGCTTCTCTTAATCATTTATGTTATCTATTCTTCTGGAATCTATTCATTCATATCTGCTAGTTGTCATGCATGCCTAAGGAATGTGGTGGCTTTTGTTCTTTGACAACGGCAAATACCTGCCGATCTGTCTGATAACTAAAATACGTAAAAAAATGAAAGAAAGAAAACATAAAAATAATGTAATTTATAAATTTGGTTTGCAGTAGACAGCCATAGTTTTGTTTCTATAAGCATTTAGAGTTCAGAGATGAACAGGTTATACAAACCATACGTAGATTTGGTAGGATATGGCTTTAAGAATAAAATTAGGGGATTTACAATGACTGCTTCAGTTCCTGTCCTTCATTATAGAAAGATTATTTTGAACTGTACAACATCTGTACAAAGCATTACAGATGTGTTTTGTCACACACCTACTATGTTTGCATTTTAGAGGAGCGAAGAAAGTCATCTTTTTGGAATGACTGGTATACTTAGTCGTTTTACACTAGAGATGACCAAGCAGTACCTAAAAGAAGAGGAATTACGAGCCCAGTTTCAGAATGCCCTTTTCCAGCTGAGAGAGAGAGCATTATTGGAGAAAACAAAGGCTGAAATAGCTTGGCTAGAACATCAGAAACGGTAAGCTGGCAGTCCTTCACTTGGTGAGCTTTAGATTAGTTGCAGTTCTGTAACAAGCTTTAGTTCTTATTTTAATTACTCTTATATAATTTTATGCTGCAATAACATATAGTCTCATTAGTACTTTGTGATACTTAAAACTGTGTGATACCTGTAAAGCTGAGCATTTAATTAATTGATAATTGGCAATTTGAGTTGTAAATAGACAGCCGTTTGGAGCTGTCCATTGCTGGAATGGTCGGGCACTCAGCATGGCCAGTGAAGAAGTTGTAGCATTACAGCTGCCCAGTTTTCAATTTCTGTAAAAGTAGTCCAGTGATTAGTGCAGTGTGTGCTTCTTCGTGGCTTACTACTGATTGAAATGATTGCAAGTAATGTGCCTGTGTTATCATACATCTGCTAACTTGCAGCATTTCTCTCATTGGCTAGTTACAGAACTGAGAAAAGGAATAAGCCGAGTCACTGACTTGCTTTTCCATTTTGGAATTTAGGATAGGTTCATGTAGGTGCCCTTTTCTTGTTGGCAGTGTGATCGTGTAGTAAACTAAATTTTGAATTTCCTTCACAAGAGAAATGAGGAGAAATGAACCAAATATGATGTTTTCAAGCTCATAATAGTGAAAAATATTTTGTTTTGGGGTGATTAATCCAGTCATTTAAGAATGTATGTGGCTAGAAAAGGAAGGTGTGATTGTTTTTAAATATTTATGAGATGTACACTGTAACCCATCTCATTTATTATTATTATTATTAATGTATTCTTTTAGTGCAGTGGTGAATATCCCCATCTGTCATGAGGGAGACTGGGTTCAATTCCACAAAGAGTGGTTGCAATTGTGGGAGATGAACCCTATTAAGTTCTTGAAAAGAGCTGTGCAGACTTTTAAGTGTCTCTGCTTAAAGGTGTATATGCCTAGAAATCTTATTGTTATAATATTGTTACTGTGTTCCTATCGTTATTTCTACAAAGTTATTTCATTACACTTTTTTTCTGGTTCAGATTTGAATGTGTCTGCAAGTCCAGCTCATGCTCATTGCAAATATTAAGAGGCGCTTTTTCTTTCTTTCTCAACATAGAAGATGTGGCACATAGAATTCTGCTTTGCAAATAACATTTTTTTTTTCATTTGTTAATATCTTCTGTTTTTAAAGTAAAGCTAGTATGAGCTTTCTGCATCTAAGGAATGAGTCTACTTGAATGGTATAAACTGGTATATGTGAAAATTTAGATACAAATGTAAACCTTCTGTAAGAATGTGCTTGAGCAGTTTTGCAATGTCATTCACAATGAAAGAGCAATGGATGATTACTAGCAAAATCATGCTTTATCTTTCCCTCTTCAGCCTTCTGATGAAATAGTTTTTTCAGATGGTTACTCAGATTTCCAGTGCTGTCCCTTGTTTTGGCAATGCACTGCCTCCTGTGGGGTTCTGTGCTAAATTTTCTAGGCAATAAAAGAACCTCTTCAGTTTGATATTATGCTTGAAGTATACAGATGAGAGGGGTTGTAGGGCTACAAAGGCAATCAACCTTATATTATTCACTAGTATTAGTGACACAGGTGATGGTTTTTCACTCAGACTCCCTCACCTTTGGAACAGATTTGATTTAATCTTAATGCCTATCCTTTCACACTTTTACATGGGATGCTAATAATTACATGGGTGTAGATAAGTTTAAATACAGGACTAAGGACATCAGGCTTCTAGAAGCAGATCCCCTGCAACTGCTCAAAATGTTTATGCTTGTATTACATTTGTCCATCAAGAATTGATTGTAAATGACTGCTTCAGTATGCAAGCACTCATAACACAAACAGTGGAGCTTGTCAAGTTAAGAACAAATGATACAAAATGAAAAAAGTAAAAAAAAAAACACAAACTCCATGAACATTGCATGTTCAGGTGTGTGTGCGTGAAAATATATACGATAATGTGTATGTATAACAAAATATACATATATATATATGTTTATATATCTGTGTGTGTATATATAATATATATATATATATATATATATATATATATATATATATATATATATCATACACACACATTGAGTGGAAATCAGAGTTGGCATGCTGAAAGAATCACAATCAAAAGTAGAGTCAGAACAAGGTATGTAGAGGAAGACGAGTAGAGTCAGAGCAAGGTATGTAGAGGAAGATGAGTAGAGTCAGAGCAAGGTATGTGGAGGAAGACGAGTAGAGTCAGAGCAAGGTATGTAGAGGAAGACGAGTAGAGTTAGAGCAAGGTATGTAGAGGAAGACGAGTAGTGTTAGAGCAAGGTATGTAGAGGAAGACGAGTAGAGTCAGAGCAAGGTATGTAGAGGAAGACGAGTAGAGTTAGAGCAAGGTATGTGGAGGAAGACGAGTAAAGTCAGAGCAAGGTATGTAGAGGAAGACGAGTAGAGTTAGAGCAAGGTATGTGGAGGAAGACAAGTAGAGTTAGAGCAAGGTATGTAGAGGAAGACGAGTAGAGTTAGAGCAAGGTATGTGGAGGAAGACGAGTAGAGTTAGAGCAAGGTATGTGGAGGAAGACAAGTAGAGTCAGAGCAAAGTATGTAGAGCAAGACAAGTAGAGTTAGAGCAAGGTATGTAGAGGAAGACGAGTAGAGTCAGAGCAAGGTATGTAGAGGAAGACGAGTAGAGTCAGAGTAAGGTATGTAGAGGAAGACGAGTAGAGTCAGAGCAAGGTATGTGGAGGAAGACGAGTAGAGTTAGAGCAAGGTATGTAGAGGAAGACGAGTAGAGTTAGAGTAAGGTATGTAGAGGAAGACGAGTAGAGTCAGAGCAAGGTATGTGGAGGAAGACGAGTAGAGTTAGAGCAAGGTATGTAGAGGAAGATGAGTAGAGTTAGAGCAAGGTATGTAGAGGAAGACGAGTAGAGTCAGAGCAAGGTATGTAGAGGAAGACAAGTAGAGTCAGAGCAAGGTATGTAGAGGAAGACGAGTAGAGTCAGAGCAAGGTATGTAGAAGGAAGAAGGATATGAAGAGTTCAAGTTCTATAACCAGATCGATAGCAGTTGCATTTTCCATGAGTTTTGAAATGTGCTTTTATTTCTGATCGGAAAATGGGTTAAGAGGAATGATCTTTAAGAAAAGAATGCAGTGATTCCCAATATGGGACCAAAGACTGAGAAGGCATAGCCTGTGCAGTAAAGCCTATTTTGGGAGAGTTTGGCAGAGAGAATATGAGTGGTTAAAATTTCTAAGGTTGTATGTTGGCACATCTCAGAATAGTCTGGAGGCTAGTTGAGGAAGGTGTCATTTTTGGTATGTTTAAGTATTTGAGAGGCAAGTAGAAAGTCAGCACATTGTTTCTCAGGTAGCCATATGTATAGTTTAAGTTGCTTTGCAGTGTTACAAGTATTTTGACATTTTATAATTTATGGGTGTTGTGTGAATAGGGAGAGAGATTTATGAACTTGGATAAATAAAGGCTACCCCACCTGCTTTATTGTGGGGCCTATCAGCTCTGATAATACTGTAACCTGTCAGAAGTAGTTCAAAATCTTTAGTACTTGGTTTAAGCCAGGTTTCTGTGATGGCAAGAATATCAGGGGTATACTGTGATGGCCAAGCATGTAGTTCTGTAATTTCATTACAAATGGTAAGTGGATGAACTATGGGGTAAGGGTTTTGATGTACTGGTTTTATTAGTATGGATAGGTGGCAGTTTAATGACAGGACAGTATGGTTGAGTAGAAGTATGTCTTGAAGTGGTGCTTGAAGGATGGTTAGTTAAGTTGCAGTGATGTAGGGAGGCTTCTTTACTATTTAGATTTGCTAGTGGCTTTACAGCACTTGAGTTGCTGTAGATATCACCACACTAGGGGATATTTGAGAGGTAGTATATCAGTTTAGAGAGGAATTGTATGATTTTTATTTTCGAGGAAATGGGTAGCAGTGAAGTATTCTGTGCTTAAAATAAAGATAAAGTGTGAGGTTAAAAAGGCAAGAGAGATATATTTCCCTGCTGACTCCATGGCATGCTGAAGAAATTGCAGAAGTGTATAGAGGTGTAAGTATACAGTGATAGTTCGTTAGATGGAATGTTAGTAGCAGTAGAAAGAAACACTGTTAGGAGAAAATGAAAACAGCATCGCAGAAAATTCAGGACATTGTAGATGCAACATATTTGGTATGTATACAGCTGCTTTTTCCTTGAGCACTGTTTAGAGAACCATGTTGTTCAGTGAGTAACAGTTCATTCAACAGTCCTGCATTAGATGCTTCAGAAGATGAAAGCATGCAACTTCAGTTTTATTATAGAGCCTGTGTCCAAACACTTTATGAGGAATAAAAATAAATTAAGCAACCCATTAATAAAACCATAAGAGGAAATAATAAATTAAGTAAAGCATATAGAACAGACTAAGAATTTACAACTGAACAGTAACATCAGTAAACACCTGAGGAAGAAGATATTCAGGAGTCAAAATGAAGATGTACCAAAGTTGGCAAAATCCATACTAACTAGAAGTCAAGCTGAAAAGGTGGAGCTTTAAAGCATGTTTAAAACTAGCAAGAGTTGGGGACTTCCTCAGCCAACCATGTAGCAGCTTGTGAAAATAAGGACCTTGGTAAATAAAATCCAAAATTTAATAGAACTCTTGCAAAATGCAATCAGACATAACAGGTGTCACGTTGAGGGCAGCCATATTGTGTTCCAAAATTCCCAATATGGCTGCAAAAGGTAGATGCACAAGTCGGCATTGCACAAATGAACAATGAATGCTTGAATGAAAAGATTTAAAGTTGTGTATTTGTAGGAGTGGCTGCCATTTTGGTGTGTCATTTTGCTTTTGACATCCTGCAAGGCAGTGATAGCTGTTATTGTTTACAGACACAGGACTCTTGCATATTCTGTTAAGTAAGCAAAATGTATGTCTTTATCTCCTTTATACCTGCTTCAAGTAGCAGCTTATGGTCCTGTATGATGTACCCTTCAAAAAAGTGGATGCCAGGCATGACCTAGGCCTCATGCTTCTACTGCTACAGGTATCCAGCAATCTGGTGATCTGAAGTGATGCTGTCCTTAAAATGCGATGCATGAATAGGAAGCTGAAGTGTGAAGAAAACATTTGGAGATGTACTGTATGTGCAGAGCTGTAGTAACTACAGAGGGATTAAACTGATCAGTCACAGCATGAAGTTATGGGAAAGAGTAGTGGAAGCTAGATTAAGAAGGGAGGTGATGATTAGTGATCAGCAGTATGGTTTCATGCCAGGAAAGAGCACTACAGATGCGATTTTTGCTCTGAGAGTGTTGATGGAGAAGTACAGAGAAGGTCAGAAGGAGTTGCATTGTGTCTTTGTGGATTTAGAGAAAGCATATGACAGGGTGCCTAGAGAGGAGTTGTGGTATTGTATGAGGAAGTCGGGAGTGTCAGAGAAGTATGTAAGAGTGGTACAGGATATGTACGAGGGTAGTGTGACAGCGGTGAGGTCTGCGGTGGGAGTGACGGATGCGTTTAAGGTGGAGGTGGGATTACATCAAGGATCAGATCTGAGCCCTTTCTTATTTGCAATGGTGATGGACAGGTTGACAGATGAGATCAGACAGGAGCCCCCATGGACTATGATGTTTGCAGATGACATTGTGATCTGTAGTGAGAGTAGGGAACAGGTGGAGGAGACTCTGGAGAGGTGGAGATATGCTCTAGAGAGAAGAGGAATGAAGGTCAGCAGGACTAAGACAGAATATATGTGTGTGAATGAGAGGGAGGACAGAGGAATGGTGAGGATGCAGGGAGTAGAGGTGGCAAAGGTGAATGAGTTTAAGTACTTGGGATCAACAGTTCAGAGTAATGGTGAGTGTGGAAGAGAGGTGAAGAAGAGAGTACAGGCAGGATGGAGTGGGTGGAGAAGAGTGTCAGGAGTGATTTGTGACAGACGAATACCAGTAAGAGTGAAAGGGAAGGTCTACAAGAGGGTAGTGAGACCAGCTATGTTATACTGGTTGGAGACAGTGGCATTGACAAAAAGGCAGGAGTCAGAGCTTGACGTGGCAGAGTTGAAGATGTTAAGATTTGCACTGGGTATGACAAGGATGGACAGGATTAGGAATAAGTATATTAGAGAGTCAGCCCAGGTTGGAAGGTTTGGAGACAAAGTCAGAGAGGCAAGATTACATTGGTTTGGACATGTGCTGAGGAGGGATGCAGAGTATATTGGGAAAAAGATGCTAAGGATGAAGCTGCCAGGTATCAGGAAAAGGGGAAGGCCTAAGATAAGGTTTATGGATGTGGTGAGAGAGGACATGCAGGTGGTTGGTGTGACAGAGCAAGATGCAGAGGACAGGAGGAAATGGAAACAGATGATCTGCTGTGGTGACCCCTAATGGGAGCAGCCAAAAGAAGAAGAAGACTGTAAGCCTCAGTTTGTTTGTTTTTTTTTTTTTTTTTTTTGCTTGTTCACTTATATTTTTGGGTTTGTATCACTACATCGAACTGTCACTTCAGCAAACAGCATTTCATTGGAAATACTGCTCATCAAATTCCACCCCCCCCCCCACTAATTATATATACCAACTTCAAGATCATGCATTGCAGAAAGGGAAAATTTCCTGAGCCTCACTGTACTGCGATCTCAGTATGATCAGTTCGACGAATGGCATGTTGAAAGTAATTGCACTGAAAATGTCGTTCGCTGAACTGATTTTTCGATGAACTCATAGGGACCCGTAGTTTCAATATAAATGCATAATCCATAGCAAAGTGGTAATAATATGTACACTTGTCTTTTAGCTTGTCAGTAAGTGCATCTTGATGAAGTGGTGTTTCACAGGAGGCATGTCTCCTTGACTACAAGACAGGGTATGAATTGCTGCTGATGTCTGCCTTACAGAGCAGCTGTTTTAACAAGGTGTCACATTTATGGAACATTTTCCACTGTCTCTCTAGTCTACAGGTACATCAGGTGTGGATGAGGAAGATCAGCATTCACAGACATCGTCATCATCAACCAGTAAGGAATCTGATTATAGCAGTGGATTGATCACCATTGAGAGATGAAGACCCCTTTCAAGTAGACACCCATGTCCCTCAGCTTTTTGACTGTCTACAGCTGCAAAAGTAATTTGAGGCTGTACTAAAAGATGCAGTCAAGTATCAAACTGACCAGTGTCTTGTCTAGAAAGAGGTCATCCTGCAATGAACTGCAAATCCATTGGAGTGTCAGGCTCTGACCACCAGGACACTTAAGAGTGAGACACCATCTGGAAGTCCTACATGGAAGCATCAGCTGATAGTGATTTTGTTGGTAGCCCTCCAGGCCACTGTGAAATCCCCTGTAGCCAGCACCCTACCTTTTACCTTAACTAGTGTGACCCCTTTCTTTGTGTGCCCTGCTACATATTTGCATATGGCAAAACCCTCCCCAATGCGATTTTTCACCATTTTATATTGTGCCTAATCTTTGACAATGCAAACTTGTGTGAAACTCAACCCTTGTTTGTCTGTTCTGTTTTGTGCTTGTTTCTCCTTCCAACTGTTTTACATACCTTTGCCATACCCAGTCTCCCATTGCATACCATAACCATTATCCTTTTCTCTTCATATAAATACAAGGGTCTTTATCCCATAAAGATGCACCCTACCTTCCCATCCCCTCACGCCACTATCCCACTGGCAACTAATTGCTTAGTTTTGTATGTGTTCCCTCTGCTTCCTCTTTCCTGCTTTCATTCTGTCCAGTACACCCATTTCCTCCCTGTTGTAATAATAATAATCATAAAATTATAGAGAATGATGGATGGTACAAGGTAACTGGGGCATGTGGCCATTTGCACCTTGCCTGTACCCACCCGTAGTCCTTATCTGGGGTGAATTTATGAATATCCATCCAGTTGTCTAATTCCTTCTTAAAGTAAGATAGAGTATCACATTTGTTGATCTGGAGAGGGACTTTTTCTCCAGAGAAGTAGTAGTCATTGTCTCTCTCCCATAATTAGTTTTATTTGTTGAAGCAGGTTCAGATTTCTGGTTCTAGTGTTCACAGAACTGTTTGATCTGTTGAAAAATAAGAGGTCTTCACCGATGTATCCCTAATGGCCCAGAATGCAAGGCACAGGTTACCATTAGGAAAATGTAGGATGTTAAATGCAGTGACAAGGCTTCTGACCTGTCTTAATAGCTCAGGTTCTTTCGTCTCATGATCTTTTTTGTCAGGAACATTTTGGATCTCTGTTTGACATGTTTAGTAAGATACTGTCCAAAGTGGACATTGTATTCTATGATGGCCCGAGCAGTGCAGAATATAGAGGTGTCAAGACCTAGAGGAAATACCCTTTTTGACCCGCTGTGCCAGATAGAAGGATTTCTTGACTACTGTTTCAACATGATGATCCAAACAAGAGTGAGTTTTCTACCCATTTCAAAGGTCGCTCACAACATCTTCTTTTTGGAGTGGGTGCTCCCTGTACTTTAAGCTGGGTGGAAGGATTGTTTGCCAAGTGCAGTAATACTGCATTTTTTAGTGTTTTGTTTTTAGCCCATTATCAGTGCACAAGCTACTAACATGTGTAAGTTCACTTTGCAGCTTCTGCATATCAGAAGGGGTTACAAAATAACACCCATTTTACAAGCATTGCCAAAGCTGGCTAACAAGAATTCCTGATTTTTTATTCAGAGATCAGAGTAATACATCCTGAATAGCAAAGGTCCTAGTATGGTACCCTGGGGTATCTCAGGTTACTTTAGTGCTCTTTGAGACCACATCTATCACCCTCATAATGTGGGTTCTGTCCCTTAGCCAATTAGTTAACCATCTAATTGCATAGCAATTGACTTGGATGGCATTTAGCTTTTGGTGTCCTAATGCATACTTTATATATGGTCCAACCCATCCCAGCATCATTTTCCACCCTCTTAATGTACGTCCAGTATTTGACACACCAAACTTGTCTGAAAGTCCACCCCTAGTTGGCTGTACTGTTTTGTGTTTGGCTTCCCTTCCACTTAACTTACATACCCTTGCCAAACCCAGTCTCACATTGGTATAGTATCAAATGCATTAGTTCAGTTGAGGCATGCTGTACAGACAGCATGACCTCTGGCCAGGTATGACCACTGCTCACGTTAACCTCTCACAAATTTACCATATTCATTAGGCAGGATCTGCCCTTAAATCCAAACTGCTGGGCTTTATGTCTTATAAGATTTTTTATAGCATAGTTTATCAGATCTGTTACGGCCCATTCAATGGCTGTATACATCGGGCTGATAGATCTGTAATTTCTCGGAGTTTATGCTGGTGTCACCCATCTGAAGAGGCATCACAACTGCTGTGTTTCATATATCTGGGCAAAGCCAGTGGATAAGCACAATTGGATACTTATAGGACCAGGTCCACTACTGCATGTTTAGTGTTGTTCAACAGGCAGCCTAGTTTATCAGGTTCCATAGAGGATGTATTTTTTTGTTTTGGAAAGTACTTTTATGATAGGAGTATTCTATGGGTTTAGTTATCCCTGAATTTGTTTGCCAGTATATTTTCAGTATCCACTGGATCAGAGTAGGTATTATTTTCAATTAATTCAGGTTAATGTTGGGTGTTTACTTATTTCACAAAGTTATGAAATAAGGATTTGTAATTATCCTTAGTTTTCAATACCAGCCTAAATTTATGGAAAGCCTTGGTTTTCCTGATGGTGTTTTTCATTACATTGAATAACCTTTTGATTTTAACCTTGATTTGTGGGGTTTTGTTTTGCTATATATTCTAAAGAGCTTTTTTTCTCTTTTTGCATTGTTTACTTATACATGTGAACTACTAGGCTGGTTTGCTCCTTCCTTTCCATTTTTGTTTAGTTTTGGTAGGGACTGACAGTTTTAGATAGACTTTACTTGCATTACTCCTAGCCATGTCTACATTTTTTTAAATATTTTATGAAGTTGAAGAATTTTTGGGCATAATCTACATTTATGGTCTATGTCTCCCAGATTATTGATGGGATAATAGTGGTCATGTGATCTTGGCCATCTCTTATACAATGTTAATGTAATGTACTTCACCAGAATGGTGCAGTTTGTAGCTCTTTTGAATAGTGCAATATATTGGCACACACAAATATTTGAACTGTACATCATCTGGCCTTGTGTTGATAAACCACTTTAGTTAAGACGCATCTTAGTGGTGTGAGTGCGCATCTATAATGTCTTTTGTGAATTGCTTTGTAATGTGAAGGCTATGCAGTTCAAGACACTTGGTCTGTCAGTCTCTCCTAATTATCACATTGGAGCTGACTAGTGCTACTTGCTATGAGGTGGTAGGTCCTGGATAGTTTTTTCTCATGTCATGCAATGGCATGTTCATGTGCAAAGCCTTGGACAGCTTCACAGAGTACCTTTATGAATTCCCCCTTTAATTTTCAAAATGTACTACCTTATGTAAGTATTACATTATTCTGTCTCAAAAGCTTGAGGTATGTAAAAGTAATTGCACAAAGCTAGTATAACTGCATTTGCTGTCTGAAAAGAGAGAGAACTGCTTAGCTCATCATAAATTAATAATGCTGTTGGCTCACATTAAAAGTATTCAGTAATTGTGATTTTGGTGTGCTAGATTGGTTGACTGGTGGCAGTATGTGTTACCATAACCCCTCTTGAAAAATAGCGTGTGTGTGTGTGTGTGTGTGTGTGTGTGTGTGTGTGTGTGTGTGTGTGTGTGTGTGCATGCGTGTGTGTGCAAGTGTGTGCGTGTGTGTGTGTGTGTGTGTGTGTGTGTGTGTGTGTGTGTTTCTAGTCAAGATACAGTTACTTTTGTGAAGACAACACTGAAAGGCAATAACCTGAGAATTAAGGGGGTGAATTCCTGGGAAGCAAAAGCCATCTCATTGCTGAATGTGCAAGATGTACCCCCCCATAAAACAGTTATTTTGTTTAGCAGAGATGTGGATACTTTGTGTGTGAGTGTGTGTTTCTGTAGATTCATGTACAAGTTGTAGCAAGTAAACAGTGACATTATACTTACTCACTCATGTGTCATGAGCTTCAAGTAAAGGATAGATTGACACAACACTGTGTGTTTTGTAGATGAATGGACAGGTGGCCGCTCTACAATCACAGATGCTCACTTAGATGGCTGAAATAAATATAGTGCAACAGTTAGTGAATCTGGCAATAAGCAGCTAATGCTGCATGAAAACAGGTAGCCTTCTTAAAATGTTACATCAAATATTTGTGAGCATGCATGAAGATTTAAGACTTTCTGCAGCATTAGGACAGCACCACAGGCACAACTAATTAAAAAAGTCCATATCTCTGTCTGTAGAACATTGCAGACTTTATCCAGTTTAAGGCTCTCCTTAACTCTGTTTATTTCTCAGTTGTAGTTTATGGTGGAAAGAGACCTGAGTCTGTGTTGAGAGTGCAGAGTTTCTGTTTGATCTTCCATAACCATTGATCACTAAGAGACAGCTGTTGTGAAATCAATTTTTCATCATTTGAGGAATGAGGTCCAGATTAAGTAATTGGTTCCAGCTGACGTCTTTGTTATGGAAGGGCATTCTCTGTTGTTACTGCTGGATAACTGTTAACACTCTTTACCTTGGTCTGGATACCTTGATCCTTGTGCATGTTGAGTCAATGTAGGATGCTACAGTATAATTATTGATGGATAAAAGGCACTGGTAATAAACTACACAAATTATGTAAACTCTGTACACGTTTCCTAATGCTTTCAGTTCAGTACGTAACTTATTAATACTTGCATACGTATTCCTGTGTGCTTTGTGTCCCTCTTGTATTAAGAGGTTGCTACTACCCCTGCATTTGTCTTGGCCCATCTGCTCCACTAATAGGTAGTTTCAAGTGATTTCTATGATGTGGCAGTATGCTCTGTTTTAAACGGGTCTATATCATATGAGCAAATCGCACAAATTGCGAACACTCATGATATCAAATGTATCGGACCTTGAACTTCCTATTGTGGGGAGCTGTGCCCCCCCACACCCCCCGCTAAATATATATTCCAACTCTGAGATCGCACTACAGTGAGGAAAGGGCAAATATCCCATTCTTCACTGTACCTCGATCTCAGAAAAAGCACTTTGAGGTCCAGTACGTTCGATATTATGAGCATTCGCAATTTGTGCAATTCGCTCATATGATATAGACCCTTTTAAACTACTTGCATATATTGATGACTGCACCTTTGGAGTTCATTACCCTTGACAACTATATTTAAAGTGTGCAAGGGAGTATATAAAACGACCCTGAACACATGGCTATATCAAAGGCCTATTTTAGTAATTCTTGACAATTTAGACATTATTCAGCAATGGCCAGTGATCTGATTATCGCCATCAATGGATCTGCCACCACACAAGCTAGATTAGTGATGATCACAAAGGGCAGCCTGTGTGAGTCATGTGCCTTATTCTTCCTAAGTCTGCTTAATTCCCCCTCCTTGAATATTTATGCAGTCAAGCTAGGAGCATTGTTGAATCCATGAAATGAGTAGTCTGACCTTATGTTAATGGATAATTTTTTCATGAAGGCTAATAAATGACAATGTTGAATGCAGTAGTATAAATTAAACAGTTCAAAAAAGGCTTCAGGAACTGGCATTATAGTCTATCTCTATTGGCATAAAGGCCTCACTGTGAGCGAGGTGACCCAGGATCAAATAGCAGCTTAGACATCTGTTGGAGCTGGCATGGACAAAGGACTGACTGATGCAGCTTAGCTGCCTCAACTCTGTTTGGGGAGGTAAGCGAGGTGAGTCACATATCTGGGTGCTCATTCTCATAGAAAAAAACTTCTGTTGCATTCTGTTTCTATTAGGTCACTAATAGATCACCTGTGCCTTCTCTAAAGACAGTAACTGATCTGTTTCTTTTTGAAAGTCTATTCCTTGAGAAAACTGCTGGGGAAGCTAATAACAAATTGGGGAAAATTAATAGCAAAACTAAATTCCAGTAATAGAAAAAACATGAGTGATGCATCTCACAATGCCTTTTAAAATTCTAGAATAAGCTTTCTGTTACAATCGGAATTAAGTCATTAACTTTCTTTAAAAAATAATCATGATATGTATACAGGAGGTAGAAAATGGAAAGCAGGAATGGAAATCAAACCAGAAGTAGATAAAAATCAGGCAGCAAATGAATGTGCCAAAAATCAAAAGAAAGAATATAAGGTGAAGGACCAGATAAAAAGGCAAGAAATGTGGAAAATGCATATATATATATATATATATATAAATATATAAAATGAATGCATGCTAGAGAGATTATAGTGCTGACCAACTGGTTGGGCATTTCCTAGTACTACTCCCATATTAAATATTGGCTCACCATAACAACTGTCCCTTCAGAGCTTATTAGCACCAGTCTATAAGTGATAACATTGAATGAGGATTACAGTGTGTTACCGTATACCTGGCCAGTTCTTAGCGCTATCCCTCTTTAGCGCCTTGTTTTTAGCTACTGTTTTCTACCCCAATTGACTTGTTTTTTGTCGGGAATGTAATTGTGGGTACCTGGTATCACAATACATGAATGTAAGCTTGACTGAGCAGCGCTATTTCTCACATGGCGTCTCTGAATCATAGCGCCTTTGCTTGCTATTAAGCTCAGAAACCTCACTATTGAACACCTTATGTTATTCTAAATTCCCAAGATAGAGTTTTAAATAATTTAAAAACCTTATCTGATATCAGCGCATAACGCAACAGCTTTGTGCTTGTCCTGTATCAACCTTGATCGGATCGATACAAGTGTGGTGCGACACATAGTAATTCTTGTTAAATTTAAACTATTTTGTTCCAAGAGTTATGAAGACATAGTCGCATTTTCTAGCCTGTAACTATGAAACGTTTGCTACCTCTTAACATTAGCCAAGTTTCTTTCAAGCGACTGCTTCCACTGGCATGTAAATAACTTTGACTGTGGAACGATTTCACTTAAGCAACCCCTCACTATCTGTCCACCCATTGAAACCTTTTATTTTAGTCTGTATTTCTGTAGTAGCGTATTATATATCGTATTTTATCAATGTTATTTTGATATCAATATCCTGGCTTACTGTAGTTGTTATAATTTAGAATTTAGTTAGTTTCTATTTTTCTAGTGCAAGCTAAATTACTATGGTCTTAATTCTACAGTAGTGTATTATCTGTTTCTAACTATCATATCCTTTAAATGGCATTTTGACTGCAATAACCTTTCACACTGGTGTTCTTATAATTTAATATGTATATTTAGTATCTGCTTTTCTAGATGAGAATGTTACTATAAGTACAAACGTGTTTAATGCTCACCTGGTTGTTATAAAGCTGTTAGAAATTTATAATTGCACTCTAATATTTTTCTCCATTTTTGCCTTCTATCTTCCTCTCTCTCCCTGCTATTTCTACTAGTTGACTACCTGGACCCTGCAATCACCTACACAAGTGACTCTGCCCTCTTGGAAGACCAGCATTTGTGTCAACTAAGCCCCAACCCTGTTATCTTCAGTGGTTTCATACAAAAGAGACTGTAAAAGTATGTTATTTATACATGTTTAAATACAAATCCTCTGACCTGAGTATCTTACTCTAGCTACCTGCCCAGGACTGCCAGCAGCCAACAGCCCTAGTTCTTAACCCTATACTTCTCCAGACCTTTATCTATTATAGGCCCCATAGTCACCAGTGTAAACATCCTATCTTTTTCCCCTGACACTTCTTTTCCCTTACTATTTTTCCCCATTTACCCCTTTCTTACCTGCAAAACCCTAATTTACACCTGCCTTCCACTAGGTGGCATCCTTCTATGACCTGGTTTACTGCCTAATTGCTTACTTCTTTACTCTTCAGTACCTTTGTCTTGTACCTGGATCTCCTAGCTCTTAACTGCTCTTTTCTTTCTCTCTGGCCCCTGCCATATCTCTCTTCTATTTTACTTTTCTGCTTCAAACTTCACCTCACCTTACATTTATTACATTCTAAATACCTGCCACAAGGTTACCTGCTTGTGTCTCCACCTTACTGATTGTCTTCTCTGTACATCTACAACTCTGTTGTCTCTTCCCGCTCCGTTCGCCCTTCGGGCTCACTCCGCACCCCTCCCTGCCCCCAAATTCCACCCGCCCCTGCAACTTCTACATTTATCCCCACATAGACACACCCCTCCCTTCTCCAGAACCAGTCACAACCACTTCCTGTCCCCACCCTATCCATAATACTCTCCTCCCCCCTCTAGATCCTGTCCCTGCCCCATCCATAATACTTTCCTCCCTCCCCCTTCCTCTTTACTCTTTAAACCATTTCTTATCAAGCCACTCACTCCAAATCTAATTAACATGCCTAACCATTACTACCCTCTACTACTACTAACTCTTCTAACTACTCTCACCTCTACCTATCTCTCAACCTCCTATGAACATCCCTTACCCTCATCTCTTACCATTCCACGTAAACACACAATATCTACTCCCCCTACTACATCCACAAACTATCTCAGTGCCATCTACAAAACCTCATATCTCCAACCTAAATATCACCGTCTCTCTCACACTAAATACTTTATTCATAACCATAAAAAACATGATATTTACTACTGCAAACCCCCTCAATTTTATAACCTTTTATTAATTTGCTCATTGATAGATGGAGACATACACCCCAACCCTGGCCCTGTCCCATCCTCACTTTTAACTAACGCACAACCAGTTAATACAAAGCCAACAGTAACAATCAAACCCCCAAAATCACTCTCTATTGCCCATCTAAATATACGTAGCATTTGTAATAAAATTCCACTAATCCATGCTCTTCTAGATGTCCAACAGTTTGACATTCTCTGTCTAACTGAAACATGGCTCAAACCTTCAATAAAAGATAATGAAATAGTCCCCCCTGGCTACAATATCATCAGACAAGACCGCCTAAACAAAAAAGGTGGTGGTGTAGCTATATTTTATAAAGCCGGATTGCAAATAAGTAAAACAAATCATACCCTCCCAACTGACACTAATGTTGAAATTATTATTTCAAAACTTCAACTCAACCCTCACAAAACTATTAATATTATCTGTACCTATATTCCCCCTGGCAAAAATCTTCCCATATTAGAAGACCTACTAAACTGGCTTTCACTTAACCTCCTACAGGAAACTATACTCCTAGGAGACTTTAATATTGACTGGAACTTATGTAATCATGCTAATCCATCTAACCTTATTAACCTCCATGGCTTCACACAAAACATAACCTCCCCAACAAGAACAAACAAATGTAATAATAAAGAAACCATACTTGACTGGATCTTAACAAATAGTCCCCAGGAAAAATATACAACAGGAACCCTCCCAGATGACCTCAGCGATCACTCCCTAACCTATATTAACAGGCATAAAACTAGTTTTTCTATCCCAACCCAAGTTCGATTCTCCGTAGTAAAAACATTTTGACCCCAATCTGTTTCAGAATGAACTTATGCAAGTTAACTGGTCACCTCTTAAAGCTCTCCCTATAGACGATGCTGTAAACCATTTCAATAATACTTTTCTCAACATCCTTGAACACCATGCCCCTTGCTCAATACGAATGAAAGCTAAGACAGCCAAATGGCTCTCAAACACAACCAGACAACTAATACTTTATAGAAATAAAGCCTGGACTAAATGGCGAACCACTAAAAACATAACTGATCATCTCAATTTTAAACAAAAAGAAATACGACAAAACAAGCCATCCTAAAAGATAAAAGAAACTTCTATACTCAACTACAACAATCTTCCCTTCACCAACCACATAAATTTTGGTCCGCTATTAACACACTGCTATCCCCTGCCAAAGCTGTCACACCGAATCCACTAGGCTCTAACCCTGACTCACCTTTACAAACAGCTAATGCCTTTAATACCTTCTTTACTTCAGCTATATTAAAACTAGCTAACCAACAAAACCCTGATACCTTCAAAATACTAACCCCTAGCTCCACCCCCCCATTTCATCTTAAACCTATACCCACCTCCTACATATTGTCCTTACTTCAAAAACTTAAACCAACAACCCCCTCAGCTGACAAATTACCAGCAGAATACCTCCAACTAAGTGCAAAAGCTATAGCCTACCCCATCTCTGTATTGATTAATAGGACCTTAAAAGAAAGTACTATCCCCTCAGTATGGAAAATCTCACATATTATCCCCCTTTTTAAAGGAGGTGACTCTACAGAGTATTCTAACTTCCGCCCCATAGCTTTACTATCCCCCCTTGCAAAAATAATGGAGAAATGCATCCACAAACAGTTGCTTAACCACCTACTAAACTTCAATCTCCTAGCTAACTGCCAACATGGCTTTCGACCATGCCACAGTACTACCACAGCCTTACTATCCTTCATAGACTCTATAAACAAAAATCGCAACAATAATACTCCATCTTCAGCATTCTTTGTTGACCTGTCAAAAGCCTTTGACATGGTTAATCACCAACTCCTCTTACATCGTTTAAAATGCCTCTCTCTGGACAATCTTGCATTAAGCTGGTTCACATCCTATCTCGAAAATCGCAAACAGGCAGTTCTCTGGGACAACCATCTCTCTGATCTTCTCCCCACCTCTATAGGAGTCCCTCAGGGCTCCATCTTAGGTCCTCTTCTGTTTTCCATTTTATAAATGACCTTCATCTATCTACACCTCTATCTACCTGTATTCAATATGCAGATGACACTACCATCATTTGCTCTGCCTCAACTCAGACTGAACTTCACTCCCTCACACAAAAACCTTCACCACCATAGAGCAATGGTTTGCTAATCATTGTCTCCTCCTTAACCCCAAGAAAACCAAACTTCTCATCTTTCCACCCACACACCTGTCTCCCTCAATGGATTTCACACTCACATCCAATAATGGCACCCTCATCACTCCAGACCAAACAACCAAACTTTTGGGTATTACTATTGACAACCAACTAAAATTTGACTTTCATATTAACTCAACAATAAAAACAACTAACAGAAAACTAGGTTCTCTCTACAGAATCAAATCCTGCTTAACTCCTGAAGCCAGATCTAACATAGCCAGAACCCACTTAATCTCTACCCTATTATATGCTTCCCCCATATACACTAATCTTTCTAAGTATAATCTCAATAAACTAGCCACATCATACAACAACATTGCCAGATTTGCTACAGCCTCTCCATATAGGACTCACCATTGCTTGAATCTCACAAAACTAGGTTGGCTGGAACTACCCCACCTAATACAATACTATCAACTTACAATTGCCCATAAAGCCCTTCATCACCTTGAAAACATACCAATGCTCTCCACCCTTATAAAACCCTATACCAATTTGAAGAACCTTCGCTCCTCTAACAAAATACTGATTCAAACTTCTCTATCAAATAACATAGCAGGTGACTCCACATTTTCCAACTCAATTGGCAAAATTTGGAATCAACTACCATCAGACATCACATCCCTGACCTCAGTTCCACTATTTAAAAATAAACTCAAAATCTTCCTAACCAACCACTGGCTATGCTCTTGCTATAACCCTGGCTAACTTCTTTCTTTTTTCCCTCCTTCCTTTCTACTGACCTCCCTCTCCTTCTTCTCCTAACTCTAGTATACCACAACTTCCACTTCTTAAGTATTCCTATCTCTCTCTCTATTATTAGACATAAATCTAATTTTGCTTCTCACGTATAATGGAGTAATACTGTAACTAAGTAAAACATCTAATCTTATTTACCTGCTAAGTCTCATATTGTACTCTTGTGTCTATACATCCTGGAAGAAATTTAAAGAAAATGTTTTCTTTTTATGACATAATACTGTATATTTTTTTTAACTTGTTAAGTAGTAGTTAGCGGAGCTTTTCTCCTCGGGCCTCCACTGAAAATGGACATGTATCCAGTTGGACTGGCCCGGTTAACAAATGTAAAATAAATAAAAAAATAAAAAATATATATATATAGTTGCAAGTATATAAAACTTCTGGAAGAACCTCAACTTGATAAGGAACGAATGCAGGAATGGTTAAGGAGAGGCAAATTCAAACCAAGAGATGAAAGATTAATATTGGCGGCTCAAAAGACAATGGGATATGTACACGCTGTTTACAAAGTCCATTGAACATGAACATTGACAGACAAATGTAGGTTTTGTAAAACCGAACTGGAAACAGTCGCACACCTCATTGCTGGTTGTGACATACTAATGGCAGAAAGACTGTATACTGAAAGGCATAATAATGTGGCAAGACTGTTGCACTGGGCAAACATTATGGTTTTGAAGTGGCTGAAAA
The DNA here is from genome assembly GCF_019279795.1 of Protopterus annectens. Taxonomy (NCBI): domain Eukaryota; kingdom Metazoa; phylum Chordata; order Ceratodontiformes; family Protopteridae; genus Protopterus; species Protopterus annectens. The sequence goes on along the minus strand of NC_056750.1, from coordinate 326,385,670 downwards.
GCACTGGAAACATAAGCCACAAAGCATCATAGAAAATGATGAAGTCTACATCACATGGGATCATCCATTACCAACAATTCAAAAGATAGATGCTAGAAAACCAGATATAGTGGTCCAAGAAAAGAAGACAAAAGTAGCAGTGATCACTGAAATCGCCACACCCAGTGACTACAGTGTCCTGCGTACAGAGACACAAAGTCATAAAATATCAGGATCTGGAAACAGAAACAAGGGCAATGTGGAAGAAGGATACCCAGATAGTTCCAATAGTAGAAGGAGCAACGGGTCTTATAAAAAAAGAGTTTAAAATCATATTTAGATATGTTACCAATATATGTAACTCCATACAAACTGCAGAAGGAGTCATTACTCAGCACATTGTGGGTGCTGCGAAGAGCACTTTTGGCTGATATCAAGGAGTGAAACAATACTAATTTCATGATCTTTAATCGTACTTTGACTTAGGAATAGGGTCCATTCCCATCATGGTATTAGAAACCCAAAAGATTTGGAGAAATTAAAAAAAAAAAAAAAAGAGGTAGGAAATGCCAGCATACAGTTAGTGCCATTAAGCTTCCTTAAGACTAGTCAAACCTGTGCAGCAAGATGAGCAGTAATTATGCTTTAATTGTTGTTTTAGTGTGTTTTGTTTGTTCAGTTTTGTACTAAACCAAAAACTAAATGACTGATTGGATGGTTGAATGAACTAAGGATTGAATGACCAAGATATGGTCCTCCTGTACTGTTCATTATATAGAATAAGTTAACTAGTCAATCTGTATCACCTTGTAAGCATCAAAGGGCAAACTGGGACTTTACCTCTTTCTAGGAAAAAGGAATAAATAAACAGGATATGGACCTCTTGTATTGTCTGTTTTAGAGAATAATTTAAGTATTCAGTCTGTGTCACCTTTTAAGTTCACAAGTGGTAAATTGAGATTTTTCATCTTTCTGTGAAAAATAGCATTCTGTAATGTTACTGTACTCACGGGGGGGGGGGGGCTCTTTTTGTGCCCATCAGGGATATGTATTGCATTATCATACAGCCAACACACACCGTTTTCCTACCTTTATGTTAATTTTCAGGCAAACATCTAATCCATACTTTCTCAGTGGCTAAAAACAGACCAAACAGGGCTGTAGATATTTTTGCTATTATTCAGTTCATTTGGGACATACAGCCATTATTCTACATTTTCTAGCCATTAGGACCAGCTGCAGACCAAACAGAGTTGTAAAAGTTTTAGCCACCATAGTCTTTCTCCCTTATCTAGGTAACATGAAAGTGTCAACATACAGCAGTTAGGAATGAAAATGAATATTGTGTACAGGGCAAGAATCCAGTGTGAAGATTCTCAAAAAATCTTTGAATGGGAGTATGTTGGAGAATTATCACCCTGCCTCTAGCATTTCATTTGCTGGCAGACTCATAGTGCAGGTGGTCCAAACCCAGCTGTAGTCCTATCTGATGTCTCATTATTATAGTCAAGTTAGTCTGAAGAAGTCTTGGTACTTTGTAAGAGATTAAAGCACTACATCAAGGACTTTAATTTTATTTCTCTAACTCAAAAGTGCTTGCTTAGGCTTTATTTGGGTTTGAAGTACAACACTGACATAGAGCTGGTCCTATTTATCTGGACATACCCAGCAGATGTTGTTAGTGGTAAATTCCTATGACTGTTAATCAGAACTGTAGCTAGGCCATCTGGCCCCGTGTGCAGTTCCTGAAATGGTGCTCCCCTCGACTCAAAGATGCAGAGCAGAACAAAAAACATATTCTTATAGTTGAAGACCAAAAAATGCTCTTCTGTAGTCTGAAATTGTAGCAGGCTGTGTGCTACAAATGTAACAGGCAGCTTGCTAAAGTTAGTCAGCACGCAGTGAACATTTCAATAGTTCATTTGTGATTGCAAGTGCAGTACTGGCATTCATTTATGAAGCTATGGCATTCTTAAGGTTTCATAAATGCAGTACTGGTACTGTGCTCCTATATGATTAGGACCTGCTGATTGTGCCCCCTAACAGCATGCACCCAGGGTAACTGCTTCTTTTGCCCCACCTTAGTTACAGCTCTGCTGTTACTCACTGGAATGTGGTGTGGCCTATGTCTGCTATACAGTGCATCATTGTGGTTATTGGAGGCTGGGGGATTCCTGCCATTGTCTGCAGCCTTTATATATGTGTGTGTGTGTGTGTGTGTGTGTGTGTGTGTGTGTGTGTGTGTGTGTGTGTGTGTCTTTTGGCTTTTCCCAGTTAGGGGTCGCCACAGCGGAACTCCGGTCCACTAATGATTGGCAGTAGAGTTTTACGTGCTGGCTTGCCGGGCCTAACGCACAACCTTCAACGAAGGAACGCCCATTCATGCATGTCATCACACAGTAGACGCTCTAACTGAGAATCAAATGGGCAACGTCTAACTGTGAGGTGACAACGCTACCACAGCACCACCATTGCAGTACCTGCAGCCTTTATATGTAATTATTAAAAATAAGTTAAATTATATTACTATGGGATATGCGATTGTTTATTGTAGGTCTTTCTGCCATTGTGTGCTGTTGAAAATAAACTACACTGAGCTGTATTTCTTGCTTTTCTCCAGCCAAACATTTCCTTTGTCCCATCACCCTTGTGGTTACTGGGAGGTGACTGTAGTAGTTGCTGTGTTTGTGTTACTCTTGTAAAATGCTGTTGACATTACTGCAGTCAGTACTCACATGTGGTCTGTCAAACATTTACATTGTCTTGGTGCAGCTGTAGTAATTAGTTCATAGTTCATTACAGGTCATGCAGTCAAGGAGACCATTAAATATTGTAACCCAAATTTCCATTGTCCCGGAAACATTGTCACTATGGCAGTATTCCAGCCCTTTGGGACATAACAAGCAGAGAGGATTTGGTTGAAGATGTTCAGAAGGGCTGAGCTACTCTGTTTCGTACTTATCAGGGTCACACAGTGGGCAAGTGAAGGCTGAAGGAGTCAAACTCTGTACCACGTAGTAGTTCATAGCCTTAATCCTCTGCCAAAGTGGGGGAAGAGATGCAGTGCTTTTATCTTCTGCATTCTGAAACTATTTACCATATACAATTTTGTATGACCACTTATTTATTTAACTATATAACTATGCTTAAAGTTAACTTCATCACATTTAAATTAGTCACACCTACCCAGTGGCTTCCTGTACCTTGCCTCAAAATCACCAGTCACCTTTGTGTAAGTCAGAGATTCTCAAACAGTTGAATAGTTTTGGTAATATGTTGCATTCTGAAAACAGAACCTAGCAGTAATGTGGTGTAAAAAGAAATAATATTTATGAACAGTTCCATGGGAGACTTAGAGACACAATGACACTTCCATAACTTTGTAACAAAATATAAAAAGTTAAGAATCAGCAGAAAACTAAATTATTTAATGTCTTACTAGTCTCTGTTTTCATGACTATCATAGGTTATCCATTATTTCAAGAGTATGTAGTCATCATTTCATATAGTTATAGATTCATAGGTAGATAGGTAAGTTTATGGCTTATGTGACCACTGAGGAGCTTAGTCAAATAGCTCAATATAATTGTGATGTGCTAGCTACCACAGTCAAGGCATACCTCAAGACCTTTTTACCGCAAGAATTAGGGACAAAGCAAAAACATTTGGAAAAAGGTTTCAAATTAAGGATACTTTTAAGACACTGTTACTTCTAATATAGAAATTCTCCAAAGATGTCCAATCTTAGGCAATACAGAGAAAAAGTCTGGGCCAAAATTAGAGGCCCCCCCCCCCCATAAGTTAGGGATATTTGAAAGTTATGCTAATACTACACACCCTAGGTGTGAATTTGCAATTTCCTATCCATTCACTGAGTGTGGATTTAAAGCTAACTAGGGTGTTACTGTGGGCCTAAGACTGAACCTTGTGGGACATCGGATGTCACTCTTTTTTTGTATAGAGGAAGTGTCTGTATCCTTAATTGTTATAACATTAGTTATGTTCCACCTTTGAGCCATTTAGCTTTCCAACAGGAAACAGAGTTAATATTTAGTTTGCTGAGCTTAATGATAATGTATACACTGGAAATGGTCTCAGAAGTTTTGTAGGGATTAGATAAGCAGTGCAGATGGACTGAGCCTCATCCAGGATCTCAGTAACAATTTCAAGGAAATCAACTAGATGGAGGAGACATTGTCTACACTTTGAAACCAAAACTGATTTGAATCAAGGAAGTGTAGGTCACTTCTGCCTTTGTGTATGAGTTCAGTAATGGTCCATTCCCTGACTTTATAGATAATATCTTTCATGGGGTCACCGTTTTGCAGTGGTATCACTATGAGAGTTCTCTGCAATATAGCAAACCGAGGTTTAGTTTGAAGATGTTTGGTATTAGGACCCAAGGAATAAAAAAAGTATGACTTAAAAGATAATTTGGAAATCTACCATACTTTAGTAACTGCCAACATAATATTTGAATGTGATATAAAATTCTCCTTCTTATAAGAAATAACCTCCAAAAACGTGTAGTACAGGTCACTGAGAAGGGATCAAGAGATGAAGTGCTAAGCTCAAACAGATACTGTTCTAAACTCATATACCTAAATCTTGGGTCCACGACAGAAGAACGAAATGCGGGATCACAGATGACATTGCTGACAGCAGACATCCCTGACAACAGTAAGTCAAGGTATTACAGAACTGAACACATTTCTGTTCCCGTAATACACACAAAAAACACATTAAAATGTGTATAGCAGGGGGCAAGCCCCCCTGCACCCCCATGTGTGGGGCTGTGCCCCCCACACTCCCCCTACTTAAATATACCAACTCTGAGATTGCACTACAGTGAAAGAATGGGACTAACTCCCATTCTGCACTGTTGGGGATGTCTGCTGTTGGCGATGTCGTCTCGGCGATGTGGTCATCGGTGATCCGGCGTTTCATTCTTCTGTCATGGACCCTTAAATCTTATATACAAATATTGCACTAAACTCAAGCAGATATAAAGCAGATGCTCCACATGAAGGTGGAACAAGCTAGAAGGGCTAATGGGATGGAAAGGGAAGATAGAGGAGTAAGAGAGGAGACTGAGTGAGTAGTATACATGGTAGTGAGAGGAAGCTAGGCGTAAGTCAGTTGGATATTTATATGGATTTGAGATGAAGTGAGGTAGTTAAGCATGTTATAACAGGTCTGAGAGATTGTGTGAGGAGGGAAGGGGAGGGTAAAGGGTGTGCCAGAGCCCACAGAGGAAGGAATGCAATGATCAGACAGTGTGAGGCATTGTGGCTAGGGAAGAGGAGAGAAAGGGGAGGTAAAAGGAGGGTTACTAGTCGGGATTGATGCATGGGCATAACCAGAGACTTCTTAAGTGAGTTTTTAGTGCAGTCTTGAAGTGATTGAAAGAAGGTAATGTGGTTATGGGGGGGGGGGGTTGTTCCATAATCTGGATATGACGCAGGAGGATAGTGCTTCTCCCGCTGAGTTCTTGGTTTGGTCACAAAGTAAATTTTTGCTGCTGGAGCGTAGAGGTCTAGTGGAGCAGTAGAGCTGGAGAAGGTTTTGAAGGGAAAGGACTTTAAGAGGATGGTTTACTAACTTGTGGGCAAATGAGAGTTGATTCAGGTGAAGAAGTTAAGGGAGTTCAAGCCAGTCAAGTTTTCTAAGTGAAATACAGTGGTGGCTGCAATACGATGCACCAGTGGCAAACTTATCAAGTATATTGTAGCAAGCCTCAAGCTTGTTTAGGTCTGTTTGTCTAAGGTAGGTAAGTATAGGAGAGGCATAGAGTAAAGTGGAGATTAGGTGGGAATTGGCAGCAGAAATTCTGGCTGTCTTGGTGAGGAATTGTTTGTTTCTGTACAATGCACCTAGTTTTTTGTGAACCTTTTTTTATGGTAAGAGAAATGTGAGTGTCAAATCTGAGATTGTCATCAATCTCAACACTAAGTAGTTTGGTGTGTTCTGCTGGGGAGATGACAGTATTGTCTTTGGCTAGAATATTAAAGTGGGGGATAATTGGTTTAGATTTAGTTGATTGGAAGATGAGGAGTTTAGTCTTGCTCGGGCTGAGTAATAACTGGGCATTAGATAGCCAGTTTTCTACAGATGAAAAGGTTTTCTGTGTGATCTTGTGAAGTTCAGGTATAGTTGGGGCTGAGTAGATGAGGCTGGAGTCCTCTGCATACTGTATAAGAGAAGCATGCTTGGTGGCTGTGAATATATCATTGGTGAAAAGTGAGAATAGTAGGGGACCAAGGATGGAGCCTTGGGGAACACCAAGTGTTACAGGAAATCGAGGAGATAGGTGATTATGCCAGACAACTGATTGTTGGCGGCCAGTTAGATAGCTGTGAAACCATTTAGTAGCTGATTGGGAAAAGGATAGGTTAGTGAGAACAGAGATTAGTAGCTTGTATAAGACCATGGCAAACGCCTTGGATAGATCCAGAAATATAGCAGAGGAGAACAGGTCATTATTTTTATGATGGAGGACAGCATTAATGAAAGAGAGCAGAGTGGTAGTAGTGCTGTGGTATGGCCTGAAGCCATGCTGGATGCTGGAGAGGAGGTTATTAGCTAAGAGGTAGTGTAAGACTTGAGAATGGATGCATATCTCAAGTATCTTGGAAAGTGGAGAAAGGATGGCTATGGAGCAGTAATTGGAAAGTTCAGTGGAGGAGCCACCTTTATGGAGGGGAATGATGTGGGATATTTTCCACAGTGTGGGGACATAGGTTTTTGATAAGGACCAATTAATTAAGATAGAGACTGGATAAGCTAGGGCTTCTGCTGCTATTTTTAGGTATTCAGAGGGGAGATTGTCAGCTGCAAGTTTTGTAGGCTTAAGTTTCAATAGAATTTTTTTATATAAGAGGTAGGCACTGATGAAAAAGAAAAGACTGTGGGCAGAGTATTTGGTTTTGATGTAGGGAGGGTGGGTAGAAGGTTGTGTTTAGTCAGACAGAACGGTTTGAGTACAGTGTTTATTGAATGAGTCAGCAATACTGCTGGAGCAAGGGGGAGTGGTAGGTGGGGGGGGGGGTGCCTACTTTACCTGGTTGAAGAATGGAGTTTATTGTGGACCAGAACTGCTTAAGGTTGTGATGGGAGGAGTTTAGGGCAGACTGATAATATTGGGTTTTACCTTCTTTTATTTGCTTTTTGACCTTGTTGCGCAACTCTAAGAATGACTGTCTAGAGGAGGGTTTTTTGTTAAGCGCCAGTGCTCCCACACCTTATCTCTGATTTTCATTAATACCCTCATGCATTTTTGTAGCCAAGGGGAGTACTGTGTTTTGATTCTGGCATTTCTTATGAGGGCATGTGTGTTTAGGATGTTTAGTGAGGTACTATTGAAGAAGTGGACGGCTTCATCCAGATTGAGGTACTTTCGTGGTGTCCAATCACATTTTTGAAGGGATGAGATAAAGGAGAGACGTTTACCCTATTTTGGATTTATAGATAATGGGTTTAGCACAATTTAAGTGGTGTCTCAGAAGGAATGTTGGAGTGTGGTCACTGAGGATGTCTGGAAAACAGCCAGCTAAGTACGAGTGAGGGTTTTTATTGATTAATATCCAGTCAAGAGTAGTATGTTAGAGTTTTATTTATCCGGCTAGGTGACTGCATAAGTTGAGAGAAACCATGAAGGTTTAGGTGCTGGGCTGGATGATTGTTACTGCAAGATAGCCAGTTGATATTAAAATCACCTAGGATTATGGTTTCCTGGAGTAGGGAATGGTTAGCCCAGTTCAGGAGGTTTTCCAGGGGTGGGATGTTTTGGCCAGGTGGGAAGTAGCATCCTATGATGTTGATTGTGTTATCTGGGTTTAGTTTGATGTTAGCATATAGGATTTCTTCATTTCCAATGTGGGGGGCAGATGTGTTTAGGATCTGGATGTTGAGATGGTGTTTAAACATTAGAGCCACACCACTTTCTTTCTTAAATTGTCTATCTACTCGAAGAATGTGTTAACCTCTTGGGAGTATTTCCTCACTTTTGATGTGGGGTTTGAGCCAGGTTTCAGTCAGGATGAGAATATCAGGAGAGTATAAGGCTATGTTGGCATTTAGTGCCTGGGTTTTATTACTTATATTTCTGATATTTGGACACCTGAACAGGAGATCAGATGGCTTTCTAGTGGATGTTAGTTGTGAGAAGCAGCAGCTATTAGGCAGATATTTAGGTGAGGAGTTGGTATTGGTAGGACCAGGGTTAGGGGTGGATATCACCACTGAGGGCTAATTTAGATAGGGCAGTAAACATAAGTTTTATAAATCTGGTAATTAATCTGTTATATTTTAGGGATCATTTTTGTTTGAATGTAACAGGTGACTGGTAATATGATGGGTGTACTGGGATAGAGATTGTGATGGTATGACAAGTGTAATTAGTAGGTGGGTGATGGATAGAAGTAAGAGTAAGTGTGCAGTGATAGTGATTGGGTGTGTCTATTATGGAATCCTGGTAGGATGTAAGGTATGCAAGAAGAGTGCAGGTAAAGAGTGTAAGCACATTAGGTAGTAGCATGACTGTATTAGATGAGCAGTTAGAGTGGAAGTGGGTGGGGTACTGTGGGTGGCATTGGAGATAGGTTACTAGTATTCTGAATCTAGATGTAGTCTGGGCAGGTGAGATTAGGGGGCAGGGTGGGGCATGAAGTGAGCCCATGCATAGCATGGGTGAACAGAGCGGAGCTTAAACCCCTTTTGTACTGATGGGAGACAAGTAAGCTTAAGATGGCTCCATAAACAGCAGGAATCTAATACAGACTTAGTATTGGGGGTGGGGGATAGCAAAAAGGGTGTGAACCAGGTGCAATGCAAAGAAACCAGCCAAACCAGAGAGGCAAGCAGTGGAAAGCTATGAGTGAAGGCCTCGGGGGGGGGGGTTAAGTAGTAATACAAGGAAGGAGAGAAGAGACATAAAAGTTTATTAAGGTTGGGAGTGTGTCTTTACATTGACTTGCCTATCAAGTGATATCATTTACCTATTCATTTATAGATCTGCTCTTGTAATTTCCTTGAGCAGTCAGTTCTTAGTAGAAACATATTTATGACTTGTCTTTTATGTGCACTAGTATTTTTTTTTTTTTTATTTTGCAATAAGTGGAATCAAGTAAAGGAAGAATTCTTCAGTGGATTAGGTAAAACAACTGTAGAGCAAAACCCGTACTTAATCATGTTTCAGCACATTAGAGGAGAAGTACAAAATCGTGTTACTGGCAATATGCATTAATTTCAGAATATGGAAATGTAATCAGGTAGCAATATTCTCATCCATAGAAAGTTACAAATGCAAGTCCAAAGAGCATTGGATTATCCTCTTCCAAAGGCGATGCCTGTATCTACACATGTGCATCTGTACTATTTGACAGCAATTGCATTTTTTTGTCTTTGTTGTAGAATAATGTCAGGTAAAGATCAGATTGTATGTTAGTATTTTGGGGGGACCAACAAGTGTTGGGTAAGGGACCTCCAGTACACTTCCAGCTTAGGTGTCACCCTATTGCTGCCACCCCTTCTAAGCAACCATTTTGTTCATGGTAGAAAGTTTTTGGAAAAGCACGCAAAGACTGAACTGTAGTTACAATGCCCTTACATTACAACAGGCCTATGTACCATACCAACTTGGCCCATCCTATACTGAGACATTCAATATGACCGGCATTTAGCTGCAATGATGCTACATTACAACAACCCTATTTTCATGGCTAGCCTTAGATGAAATGGTGCCCTAGACAAAGAGATCCATGGCATCTCCCCATTGCCTACTGTGTTCCCTACCACACATCTCACACTATACCCTGTTTTCTCCCCATTCTGGCTTGCACACCCCATACAGAGTACTTTTTTCGTACTCTTCATTTTTTCCAGAAGCCACATTTTTCTTCTGATGTGCATTTTGCATTTTTAATAACCTTTCCATCCAGTGATGAACCGAACAAAAAAAACATGACTTAAGGAAAGAAATTCCTTTTTGCCTTTACTTTTTCTTGCATCCTTTCAACACACCATAACTGCTCAATACTGCACTGTAATAATTGTATAGGAAAAAAACAACTGAAACTGTAATTTTCCAAACTTTTGATCAAGTGATGGCCTAAACAAAACTCCTAAGTAAGGAAAGAAATTCAGTCATATTTTTTCTTTCAAGGAAGAAAAAAGTTGTGTCCATGGCTAATATTCAAAGGTGACAAGACAATAGCTCACAATAAAATGTGAAGACAAATGTTTGTCAGGATAAATACATTTTGTCCTGTACCCCCCCCCCCCCACACAGAAAAGACAGACATGTTCTTTGTATCCCCTAGATGTTGTGGGATGAAAGTAAAGGCTACAATGGACCCAGTCATATATTTCGAGTGGCTGCTGTTGCACATATACAAAGCATCCCAGTTCATAAAAGGCAACCCCCACCTGTGTACCCCTCTGATGTCTTGCATGGACAAGAAAGAAATAAATAGAACACAGTAACACAAGACAACTTGGTGCTGCCAGATAAACTTAAACAACATGCCTCCTTATCCCTACCCTTCAAAAATAGCCACCTGTGTAGGTGTCAGATGTTTAAGTATAAGGAAAATGAATGAAATAATGATCACAGTCATGAATTCCAACTTGTTGTTCCTAGACAGGACACTTGCCTCTACATCAGCTATTTTGACCTTCTGTGCACACCTTTGAAGTTGGTGAGAAAAGTTAAAGAAATAATGACCACACTGCCCTCACCTCCCATGTAAAATACAGCATCCTTTTGTAGGTAATCTAAAGTTTGCTTGTGAGGAAAATTAAAGAAAATGAATGAAATAATGACTGCCCATCTTCAGCCCCCACCCCCCCCCCCACCCCCAATACTAGTACAGCAGCCTTATTTGCATACTTCTGTACACAGTCAGTTTTAGAGTAGATTTGGTTGAGTGGAGAGTCCACTGCTATGTCCTTGTCAAAATCCAGTCTAAGGTATAGCGGTGCCAGATCCCTAGAAGCTCTAATGATATCCTCTGATGCATTTTATGCCATATTTTTGGAAGATAATGACTTGTAATTGCATTTCTTTTTACTGCTGTCCATCAATATTGTATGGATTCACATGAAAATTATTGGTATTTTTTGTTCACACACACACAATCACTAACTGTAATGAGCCAGGTCTATTACAGGATGAAAAAACACACATATTGCATGTTCGCATTCAGGCAAACTATACGAATGCCATTTCACCCATGACATGTCTTGGAAATGCTGGAGGAAACTATAGCACTTGGGTAGATCCAAACAGTGGCAGGGAAGTCATTCAGACTCCACACAGAAAAAGCTGTAGCAAAGAACGCCACCAGAGCAAAGCTCTGTAAAATAGCAAAGCTGCTCAGTTTTTCTCTATGCCACTGATCAATTGTTTTCACACGCATCCTGCTTTTGTCAGACAATGAGAATTGCCACCTGTCATGCGCAAGGTTGAGGTTTGTAGTGGTAAGCAAAATAAATGGTGGCCATTTTGTCGTGGGGCACTACTACTGTCACACCAGGTGAATGACTGCTGTTGAACAGTGATCAAAGAACATCATGGGGTACATCATGTTTATTCACAGTGATCTCAGTACCCAGCGATTGCAATAAATTACTGAATAAACACCCCAGATGTCTGATTATGGTAAAAAGAAATCATAAAAGTAATAATGGTCACAGTAATTCAAGTTTGTTTCACAGAGACACACAGTAATTACAGTAAAGTGTTCCATCTTACTTCACATAAATAAATAATTGTCCTGCAAAGTCAGATTAGTGACTGCTTAAACTGAGCATACAACAAGACCAGTTCTTTTCATCTGCAGTTAGTCCCCACTCCTTACCCTGCAGCTATAATCACTTCTTTACTGGAAAAACTCACTCAGACTCTAACATAGACTGCTGTGAGGGAAAGATTAGTCTGTTTTTCTTTATATAGAACCATTTGCCTGTAATTTGTACTGCTTTATTGCTTTCTTCTTCTTCTTCTTCTTCTTCTTCTTTTTTTTTTGTATATTGTGGTATATTTTCATTAAACTGTGTTTTAACTGTATTCTGCTTTCTATTGCATATTTGGACTAGGAAGAAACCACAGCTGTTGTGTCTTGAGTAACACCAAAATTAAAATTTTACCACCCTCCTATCATACCTCTCAACTGTACAGATTTTCACAGAATGTCCAGATTTTTGCCTCTTACTTTTGGTCCGTTTTTCATAAAATTGTGATTTTCTGGAAAAAATTTGTGGCAAATCATTAAAGACTGAAGTTATAAAATAATGACAGACATTTGAGTTTAAAACTTCATACCCTTCAGAATATTCATGCTAATGCAAAACCTGTTATTCTATCAACTTTCTAAGTTTGTAAGAGCAATATTTAAAAATTGTCCCAATTTTTGGGCCATTGTCCCACTTTTATGTATAGCTTTGTCCAGAGTTCTTGCTCTAAGAGGTTGAGAGGTATGCCTCCTATTAAGATCTCTCTTGTTTTTTAAACTCAATCTGTAATTGCCCATCCCTTGTGTTAAGTTTAGCACATTAGTCCTTCCTTCTCCACTGGTCATACTCAGTAAGCATGAAATTATCATTTTTGTGAAGTCATTCGCCCTTCAGCTATTTAAATGTGTTGGCCCTCCCATCGTATTCCATAAAGACAAAATATTAAGTGCCCACCCCCCATTCATTCTATCTTGCTCTCTTAAAATTAGTTGCTTCCCCCTTAGATTGCCAAAGCCCTCTTCCATAACTAACTGCTAAATGCCCATTTTTTTTCCATCTTACCTTTAAAATCTGCAACATCTGGTCCAAGACCACCAATCATTGGAGAGCCCACATTCTACCTCTCAGTAGTTATCTTGAGATTAGTGCTTATGTTTTTTTTTCCCCTGGTGAGAGTATGAACATAGGAACATAATTTCCTGAAGACTGCTGATCACCAAGCCTAATAACTACTTCATAGATGCCAGCTTGGAATTTGTGTTTATCTTTAGTCCCTGGTGAGAGAAGGAACAGAAGGCGTTGATTCCTTGACTGTCTGTGATTGGGCAGTGAGTGCCTGTGTGGGACCTTCCTCATTGGTCTGGTTGCTCTTCAGGGTATCAGCCAGGAAATCAAAAAACTGTTTATTTATTCACTCTAGCGCCTCAGCAAGAAAGCCTTCAAGGAGTACAACAAAGTTCAAATAATACTTAAATACATACACCCATAAATTAATTAACAAATCTGAAACATCAATTAAATAAATATGTCCAATTAAATGAGTATTTAATCCTATAGGAGTCAATGTATTTTATTTTAAAATAAATATAGCTTCTTTATATAACAATTTGTCTTTCACAAGAACCAATTCACCCACATTAATATTAACCTTTTCTAAAATACATCCTTTAAGAAGTTTGAAATTACCCAAATGAACTGCTAAAGGGTTATCACAATTACCATTTTTTACATGTCTGATAGGTTCCTGAAATTCTACTTTAAACATTATTTGGCTTTTCCCCCACATAAAATTTCTCACAAGAACACTTTAAAACATAAATAATTCTAACAGTATTACAAGAGAAAAACTGAATAGGACTAAAACTGACTGCATTAATTTTAGAAAATCTATGAGCAATAAAAGAACAAATAGAACAACCCACATGCAAAAGTACATAATCTAGAAAAAGCTGATTTACGAACATCTGAAACCTACTATGAACCACAATATCAGCTATGCTACATCTTTTTTTAAAGGAAACCAAAGGTTTCCCATTTAGGATTCTGGCCAATTGATTATCCTTAAATAACATAGGTCAGAAAAAATACAAAAGTTTAATAATTTTATCACTAAGGACATTAAAGACCATAACAAAATAAATTTCCTTTTTATCATTTGCCAAATCGCTTAGCTAAAACATTGTCCTTCTCATGGTGCCCTTTTTATGCAATACCAATGTGAAAATACTCCTGTCATAGCAAATCAAAACCAAGGAAATCTAAAGGTGTTACTGCTCAATGCTAGCAGCCTGTACAAGAAACTTCACTCCCTACAAGCTTTCCTCACCTTAGAGAATTATGACATATGTGCAGCCACTGAGACATGGTTTAAAGTCGCAGAGACCACACTGGCAGTGCAAGACTATAATTTCTTCCACTCCTTTAGACCAGCTACTACACAGGACTAAGGGTGAAGATGTCTTGATTTACATAAAAAATAAGTATGCCTCAAGACTTTTCAAACAGGATGATGCTTTTGAGTTTTTTCATGTTCAAATCACCATAGGCAAAATTCCATACCACTTCCTTGGAAGCTATAGGTCACCCTCTATAACCCAGGACCCCATAACATGTATTAAAGCTTACTGGAAATGCTCATCATCCAACCAAATATCAGACTCATGGGTGACTTTAATAACCCTCACTATTAACTGGGAATCATATATGATAAATTTACAGGCACAGAGATTCCTGGATTTTGTAAACACAGACTCCCTGGACCAGATTGTCAATACTCTGACCAGGGGAGAAAATATACTGGATGTGGTCCTCACTAATATGGGAGAGAGATGCACACACCCTAGTATAATTTCCTCTCTGGTAAGGTCAGACTGCAGAACAGTCCCCTTTAAAGTAAAAATAAAACCTGGAACCCCAGCTAATCCTAGAATGTTCAGGAACTACTCTAAGGCTAACTTCCTAGTATTAAGTGATAACCTGGTAAAATTTCAAGCCACCTTAAATCCTAAGAACAGTGCTGCCTGTGCTGAACTGTTCACAGAAACCCTGTACAAGCATGTTAATAGCTGCACAGAGGCAGCTGTACCTACCAAGAATAACTACAGAAACTCAACAAACAAGCAGCCCTGGTGAAATCGCAACATCAGTAGGCTGTATAATAGGAGGAAGAATATTATAGCAAAAATTAAAAGGTACAGCACCCAGCCAGATAAAAGTAATGTCATCAAACTAAGAATCAAACTAAGGGGACAAATAAAGTGTAACAAAGCTACATTTGGGGTAAATTTGACCTTCCGGGCCAAGAATATCCACAAGCCATTCTTGAGCTAAGTATGCAACCTCAAAGACAATACATAATTGTGTGCAGGGCTCATAGTTAATAGAACCACCTATACTGAGCCAGAGCATCTGAATGGAGAGATGATGGGGTCTGAACTGAGAGATGATGAATAAGAAGCAAAGGAGAGTAGTATTGCTGGAATTGAATTTGTCCTTAAATCTTGGTGAGTACCTTCATGAGGTGAACTCTCTTTTTCCCAAAATTTCACCAAGATGACACTGATATATAGAGTGTATTTTATATAGCATACATCATGGACAGAAGTAGCTTAAACATTAAAAAAGATAGCTAGGTACACAAGACCCAGGATAAAAAACGTGTCCAATCATGGTAGGCGCTCTGGTGCCAGGACTGGAAAAAAATGACAGTGTAGAATCCTCAACATACAGAAACATTCCTACAATGGGGCAGGGCCAGGCCCAGGGGGAGGATGGTCCCCTGTTGTAGAAGGAAGTAGCAGTTCACAAAAAAAATCACAAAAACTGATAGTCCAAAGAAGAGCCATAAAGACAATAGACTGGACTATTGAGGATAAGAAAGAAATTATGTATTGTTACTATTATGCAAGAAGCCCAGAATATCCAGACAAGATATACAAAAGGATTGAGAGAAATTAGAGGAAAGAAAATACTTGAACAAGAAAAACTGTCAGACGTTTCAAATAAAAAGTAGTGTTCATTAATGCAACAGATTTAAGAAAAACATTACATAGGCCAAGAAATCTTGGACCGTTTGGAAAAAGAAGCGACTGAGGAAATGTGAAAATATAAAGCACAAATTCTAG
Organism: Protopterus annectens; assembly: GCF_019279795.1. Lineage (NCBI taxonomy): Eukaryota > Metazoa > Chordata > Ceratodontiformes > Protopteridae > Protopterus > Protopterus annectens. The sequence continues at coordinate 326,369,834 of NC_056750.1, read as the reverse complement.
AGATTTTGAAAGGTATTAAAAAGAAATACAGACATGGGAAAGAAAGAGAGATCTGATATGGTGCAATATTTATGCAAAGGAGAAAGCCAAATTAATCAATACAAAAAAGCAGCCCCAAAGATATTCAAAGAGAAATACAGGCAAAGGCATCCAGATATGCAAAATTTCATAGTACAAAAAATAAGTTCACAAAGAGGGAACGTAGAACAAGAGATTACTTAAAGTAGAAATCAAAAAAAATAAAAGTTGAAGTTATGGAATACCTGCAGAGTGAAGGATTTGGTTTAGAAAGTCTAACACAGGTTATATCACAGCTTGATGGAACTGAGTGTCCCCCAAGTAGGGGAAAGAGTCATCTGAAGAAGAAATATGGGCACAGGAAAGAAAAAGAGATTTAATTTGGAGCAATATTTATGCAAAGAAGAAAGCAAAACTAATCAATACAAAAAGAACAGCACCAAAGATGTTGCAAGAGAAATACAAGCAAAGGCATCCAGATATGGAAAATTTTACAATACAAAAAATAAGAAAACAAAGAGGAAAAGAGGATTAGTAATGGAGAAGTTAAAGAAATAGATACTGAGGTTGTTAAATCTAACTCTGATAACATCACAGCAGGACTGAGCAATGAATCCCCATGTTAAGGAGAAACCAGTGGAGCGGGAAACATCTAATCAGTTGCCATATGAAGATGCTTTAGAGCCTTCCATAGGAAATCAGGACAAAAGTTCAGTTGAACAGCAAGGAAAGGAACAGGAAACTGTGGTAACTCTGACATGGTAAATGTTGTGGAGTGCTAGGCCAGTGGGTTCCCATATGAAAGAGCAAGGGATGACACAGGATGAAACTGAAGAGAATGTGGCACAGGAAGATGCTCTGAAACTTTCTATAGAATGCCTACCAGAAATGGAGAACAAAGAATTTGCCCTCAGTTTAGAAGAAAAAAATGATTTAAGAGAAGAGTTGCTTGATTTAATAGAGATGGACAGACATATTAAGATCAATGAAAGAAATAGACTATAGAAAGTCAATAAAACGCAAAAAGTTAGAAGTTTGATTAAACAAATGAACACAGTAAGTAGGACTGTTCATAGTGATTCATGCAATATAACAGAAGTAAATGGGTATATTACTGTGGAGCTAAATTAATAACAGATAAAGTCTTGCCACAAAAACACAGGGTGTTGAGGGAAAGGAAGGGGAGAAATCAGATGTCATTATGGAAGTATCAAGTAGAGAAAACTAGAAAGCAATTAGGACAAGAAGCATCATTTGTTAGAAGAATATAGAAGAGGGGCAGATCAACAAAAATACTCAAGAGATAGATGTGATAAAAGCAATGCACAGCATCAGAACAGATCAGGATCTATCGTGCACTATCACAAATAATAAACTAAAAATATCAGCACAGGCAGAAAAACTTATAAGATATGCAGACAAATATAAAAAAGTGTACAAAATAAACAATTTATTGATGACCCATAATGTTTTATAAAGAATTGGGAAACAAGGCAAAAGGAATTGAAATATCACCAAACAAAAAGAAATAAATACATTTTGGAGAAATATCTATGAAGATCCTGCGAACATAACAAAGATGCTAAATGGACAGAAGAAGTAAAAGAAAGAATAAGACGTTCAAATGTAAAGGATATGAAATGGGATGAATTAATGGCCAGAGAGATTGAAACATAGTTAAGAAAAGCTCCTAACTGAAAAAACCCAGATGCAGTACCTAACTTCTGGCTAAAAGTATTAATATCTTTACATGAAGATTTATCCATGAGTAAGCACTATTTACATGTGCACCCAGAACAGACACCAGCCTGGTTAACATCAGGAAAAACAACACTCCTCCTTAAGGACAAACCTGCAAGCTATCCTAAAAACTATAGACCAATAACTTGCCTTCCAATGATGCATAAACTGTACACTGGAATTGATGTAGTCATTTAGAAAAAAACTCGATCATGACAGTAGAACAAAAGGGTAACAAAAGAAAGTCATATGGAACAAAGGATCATTTGTTGTTAAATAAAGTCATAAAGGAAAACTGTAAAAAGGGGAAGAATCTAAGTATGGCATGGATAGACTACAAAAAAATCATTTGACAGTATCCCACATTCATGGATAAAACATTTAAAAATGTATAAGATACAACCTGCATTGGTCAATTACATTTCAGTGACCATAAAACAGTGGCAAATCACTTTGCAGTTAAGCCATGATAACAGTCAAATTATTATTCCACGGATAAAAATTCAAAGGGGAGTATTCCAGGGTGACTCTCTGTCACCGCTACTCGTTTGTCTTGCCCTTAACTCATTAAGCTGTCTACTTAACAGATTTGGTCATGGCTACACTTTGTGTCCCAGAAAACAAAGTGTAAAGACTTCTCATCTTGCTTTTGTGGATAACTTAAAACTGTACAATTCATCAGATGAGAAACTGAAAACACAACTGCAAGTGGTCAAAACTTTTTTCAAATGGTCTTGATAAATGTACAAAATTAACCTTTAAAGTAAGAAAGCTGCAGCACCAAGAAAACATCAGTTTGGAACAGGAATGTGATATAAAATAACTTGAGCAAGAGGGAGTGCATAAATATTTGGGAACTGATGAAGAATCAACAATAAAACATGAACAAATGCGAATAAAACTTAGTAAGGAATATTTTAGAAGAGTAAAATTAATACAGAAAACAGTGTTGACATCTAGGAACAAAGTCCAAGCTACAAACCAATTTACTATTCCTGTCCTAACTTACAGTTTTGTGGTGATTGACTGGCCCCAAAAGGTATTGGATCGTTGGACAGGAAAACAAGTACTATGCTTCATGCTTATCAATGATTTATAAAAATCTGTGCATACCAAGATTATATATCCCCTGTTCTGAAGGAGGTATGGGCCTCCTCGAAATTGATTACATGTATAGAGCTGCAATTGTACAGCATGCATATCTACTGACCTCACATGACCCAAACGTAGTGAAAGTTTTAAAACACGAGGAGAATAAGTCTAAGATGACTTCCCTGCTTAGTTTAGCAGAAGCATACTGGTGTCACAAAGAAATGGAAATCAGACCAGAAGTAGAGGAAAAATCAGACTGCAACTGAATGTGCCAAAAAACAAAAGGAAGATAATAAGGTGAAGGATCAAATGAGAAGGCAAGAAATGTAAAAAATGAATAAATAGTTGCAAGTATAGAAAACTCTTAGAACTAGGGTTTCCACCTTTTAAGTGGGCCAAAGTGGGACATGGAGGTGTGGCCAATATAACACCAGCCACACACACTGCAATGATATCACCACAGAAGTTGTGAAGGAGATGCAGTTATGGGTACAACAGCTAGCTGACTGGCTGCTGGACTGGTTAGCTGGCTGACTGGCTGGCTTCTGCAGTGGCTAGCTGACTGGATGCTGGAGTGGCTGGATGAATGGCTAGATGGATGGATGGATGGATGGATGGATGGATGGATGGATGGATGGATGACTGCCGGCTGGCTGGTGGACTGGGTAGCTGGCAGGCTGCTGGAGTAGCGAGCTGGCTGGCTGGTTGGCTGCTGGAGTGGTTAGCTGGCTGGTTGGCTGCTGGAGTGGTTAGCTGGCTAGCTGGCTGCCTGAATTAGCTAGCTGAATGGTTGAATGGCTGGTGTGGCTTGCTGGTTGGCTGCTGGAGTGGCTAGCTGGCTGGCTGGAGTGGCTAGCTAGATGGAAGAATGGCTGGAGTGGCTAGCTGGATGGCTTGCTGCTGGAGTGGCTAGCTGGCTGGATGAATGGATGGATGGCTAAATGGATGGGTGGCTGGCTGGCTAGCTGACTGGCTAGATAGCTGGATGAATGGATGTCTGACTCTGTAGCTGTCTGGATAACTGGATGTCTGGTTGGCTCAGCTGTTAGGAAAAAAAAAGACAAATCTCAATCTTCAGGGAAAAAAAAGACAAATCTCAATCTTGCTTTTGTGTGACTGTAGAGGCTCTAAAAACAAACCGCTCTACATCTGCAATCCTTGTAGGGCTCTTCCTGTCCTAGTCCCCACTCCCTTCATGAATTGCAGCATGATTTAAAACACCTGAACCTAACAGGGAATAGCTCTGCCTGCAGGTCTGGGTTGGTGACAACTGAATTGCCATGGCAAATCCGGAAGTAATTGCTGTTTTTCCATGGCAATTCAGTGCAATCAAAAAGCAGGACTTTTCAACTCCCATCGCTTTACACAGCGGGCAACAGGATAAGATAGCTCAACCTGTGAGTGTCCTGCTGATAACAGGATGGGTGACAACCCTACTTGGAATGACCTCATGTTGATCAGGATCGAACACAGGTATGATTAAGGAGGGGTGAATTTAAACCAAAAGATGAAAGGTTAATATTGGCTGCCCAAGATAGTGGACTACATAAACCTTGGTTTACAAAGTCCATTGAACATGTGGGAGAATTAGACAAATGTTGGTTTTGTAAAACAGAATTGGAAACAGTCACACATCTTGTTGCTGGTTATGATGTACTAATGGTAGAAGGACTGTAATGTGGCAAGGCTGTTGGATTGGGGATTGTGCAAACATTATAATACTGAAGTAGCTGAAAAACACTGGAAACATGAGCCACAAACCATTATAGAAATTGATGAAGTTTATATCACATGGGATCACCCATTATCAACAGTTCAAAAAATAAATGTGAGAAAACTGGATATAGTAGTTCATGTAAAGATGACAAAAGTAGCATTGATCATTGAAATTGCTACACCCACTGACTATAGTGTCTTGCATACAGAGAGGCACAAAGTCATAAAATACCAGGATTTGCAGGCAAAAATGAGGGCAATGTGGAAGAAGGATACCCAGACAGTTCCAATAGTAGTAGTAGGAGCAATGGGTCATATAAAAAAACAATTTACAATCGTTCTTAGATATGTTACTTATACATGTAACTCCATATGAATTGCAGAGGGAGACATTGCTGGGCACATTGCAGGAGCTGAGAAGAGCACTTCTAACTAACATCAAAGATTGAAACAATATTAATTTCATGAACTGTAATCATACTTTAACTTAAGAATGGGGTCCATTCCTATCATGGTATTAGAAGCCCAAAAAACTTTGAGAAATTAAAAAAGCCGGAAAATGTAGCAAACCTACTGACAGACAAAAGCAATACTAACTTTACCCCTCCAGCCTTCCTTCAGGAAATACCATCAAATATAACCCCCTTGCTATCAAAAGCAGACAGGTCCTAATTGATCTCACTAAGGCCACAACTCTTCATTGATGGGCCAAGACAATATCCAAGGTTGCCTTCTAAATAGCATGAAAGATGACCTGTCAGGCCTTCTGGAATCACTATTTATCCACAGCCTCTGTACAGATTTTGTGCCTCACAAATTTAGAGCAGACACCATCATCCCTCTGCACAAAGGTATGCCATCTGTAGACCCTGGAAACTACAGACCCATAAGTCTCACTAGTCTCATATGCAAAGCCATGGAAATAATTATCATGGAAATGATTAATAATGGCATAGGAAACCTCACGATACTACAACCAAACAGTTTTGTTTTGTCAAGGGCTGATCATGCCTACTAATCGTGGTGGACATTTTGAGAAGGTCAGCAAGGCAATGGATAAGGGTAAAATGGTTCACACTGCCTACCTTGACCTGGCTAAGGCATTTGATACAATATCCCACTCATACATTGTTGAAAACTCAAGAGGCTAGGTATAAACTCTTATTCCACTTGGTGGATAGCTAGTTGTCTCACATGCGGGACCCAAGAAGTTAGAATTGGAGAGTCCACCTCTACAAAGAGACCTGAAAATAGCAGAGTCCTTCAGCAATTGGCAGTGGGACCACTCTTTTTTGTCATCTACTTTTCTGAAGTCAAGGCCAATGTCAAGGACCTGTGGCTGACCAAATTTGAAGATACTTGAAAATTACGAGCAGTCAGAATCCCCCACCAACACTAGTGTTTACCAGGAAGAGATGACACAGACAAAAAACTGGTGTCAGAGCCATGGAATAAAACTAAATGCCCAGAAATATATAATATTTTCCTTCAAGAATCAACCATCCCTGGTAACTCTCATATTAACAATACACTCCTAAGAGTTGAACTGGTACGGAACTGTGAACACACATAGACAGTAATCTAACCTTTGACCATCACATGTCTATAGTAGTGAGGGAATTATTTTATATTGTGCAATTTATAAACAAAGGTATGATATCTAGTTACAAGGAGGTCATTGTTCCACTGTATTCAGCATTCATCAGACCTATTAAGTATAATGCCCCCTTTGGTATGTACCTAACTAGGCACATCCAACAACTGGAATGTCCAAAGAGGTTCCTCACTAAAAGAATACAGGGTGTAAGTAACCTCCTTTATGCAGACTTCCTTGAAAGCCCTATCCTATAGTTTGTCACCTACAGGCTGTTGAGGCAAGAGCTATGAATGGCATTCAAAGCATTGTCAGACTTCACCTTGATGGAGCTCTTGCATATCCCCAAAACTAACAGGACTAGAATTACCTGCTCTAAAGATTTACATCTTGCCTGTGATATAAATAAGACCTGTTTTATTGATAGGTATGTATCTCAGAGAATATTCCTTCTCTGAAACAGGCTCCCTCTCATGCAAGTGAAGCAAAATTCCTCCCTAACTCAATTCAAGTATAACTTGGAAAATTGTTTGGGGAACAGGAAATTCATCCCTGATTTGGCATCTATGTCTCTAATGGACAGAGGCAGCCTGTAAATGATTCATCTCCCAGACGCCTGCTTGTAAATTTTTCATCTTCCAAGCCCCTACTTACACTTACTGAGGGTACTAGAAGTTGTCAGAGATGTGGGATGTATGGCTAGGCTTAAAAAGGTCACAGTGGTCATTAGCCCCGTATAGACTTAACCTATTCTGTCTAAGCTTCAGATGATGAATTGTGTTTAAAACAGTGATGGCCATGTGATGCATTTCATCCAATTTCTGCAAAAACAGTACTCACAAATTAAAGTATTCCAGGTTGCTTCACACGAGTTGCATTAGTCCTGCAAAGCCAGAATAATGAGGAAACAGCATCTGACAGTTGTTTTCCTGCATAGATGCCCCCAGCAAGTCACAGAAGTCTGATTCTTAGAGGCCGGTCTAGACTTATCACAAGATCACATGTAAAAGTGGCCAATATCCAGTTCATGTATACCTCCTTCTAGTAACAAATTAGTGATTACAAAGTCATCCCAAGTGAAACAGTTGGTCCATGGCATAAATCACTGTTTGCTACAGTCAGATGCAAGCAGTGGACAGAGAAGGCTCTAAGGTCAATTGAGACCAGGCTAAAGACCTGGAAGTTGACTGGAGAGAAAGTACAACAGTTAAAACAATTACTCAGGGCTCTAGCATCCCAAGAAGAGGGGGAAATAGGTGGAGTTGAAAAAGAATCTCAGTGCCTAAAAACAGCATGTGTTAGGACTACAGAAAAGATATGTGGCTGAGACAGGTATGGAAATAAGGTACACAAGGAAAGCTGGTGGTAGAATGCAGAAGTCCAGGAAGTCATCAAAAGAAAGGGGGAGTGCAGGAAAATGGAGATAGAAAAGACAGACCAGGCTAAGAAGGAATACCAGCTGGCTAACAAGGAGGCTATGAGAGGAGTTACAGTAGCAAAGAACAAGGCATCAGAGGCACTCTACCAACTTCTGGAAAGTGACTCAGTGGATGGTATAAAGAAACTCGTAAGCAGGCTGCAAGGCGAAGACAGAAAGATAAAGAAAATATTCAGACACCATTCATAAGGGATGCCAGCAACAACCTGCTCACTAGGCTATAGGACATCAAAGGCAGATGGAAGGAACACCTCCAACAGCTTTTTAATGAAGAAAACCCCACTGTGTCTGGGAGGGGTGGTTCAAGAGAAGGAAAGTCTGAATGAGGAGGTCAAAGTTAGAATCAGAAGGGCTGTCATCAATTGGCAGAGAGTGTCAGGGGTAATTTATGACAAAAGAAGAATGCTAAAGAAGCGACCAATACTACTGTATGGTAGAGAAACCTGGGCACTAAAGGCAGGGCAGCTGAGGAAACTGGGGGGGGGGGGGTTGAGATGAAGTGCTTGAGGTGGGTGGTAGAATGCACACTGTTGGACAGATCATAAGAGCAGAAGCCAAAGTAGCACCAATTAACAAAAAAGTCAGAGAACAGATTACAGTGGTTTGGGGACTTGTGCAGTAAAGCAGAAGACAATCTGGTGACGAATATTTGGGACAGACAGGAAGAGTAAAAAAACAGAGGCTGCAAACACTTCAGTTAAAATAAACTGTTTATTATTATAGTAAGTGCTTTCACATTCAACAGGAACACTTCCTCAGACTTTAATAAAAAAAACAGTTAAAAGACAGTTCCCTTATATGTTTGCAGCCTCTCCAGTTTTTTTTTTTACTTTTGATGTTTACTGCTGGACAGGAAGGCACTTAATTCACTGGGAAATATTTTAAATGTTTACAGACAGGAAAAGGGCAAGAGGAGATGAGGGCATCCAACAAAGAAGTGGATGGATTGTGTGAGAGAAGACCTGTGACAGACATGAGTGCTGAAGAAGGTAGGAGAGTGTCATTGAATAGGGAGAGATGGCAACATGTGGCACAACACCCTGACCCCATGTGAAAAATGGGAAAATGGAGTAGTTGCTGATGATGATGATACATGTATACACTTGTGTAACAATCCTGCATTCATTTTTGTGTATCAAAATGCAATTCAGAGGTTCATGTGTCCACTTTTCTTGCCATAGTTTAAATAAAGCATTTTTTTTTTTTTGCAAGAGCTGAGGGTGGCATGGATGTATAGGAAGCTAATTGGTACATAAAGCCTAGTTTTGCTAATTGAAAATGAAAAATCAAAATGAAAAATCAGTCACATCTACGAATAAACGCTCACAAGCCAAACGAAAATAAAGTAAAAACTAAAAAAGAAAAAAAGAAGGACTGGCTTGGAGCGAAACAAACAGTTGGCTTCTGTATAATATCCAATTTCCAAAGACAGCACTTCGATACAGTAGTGAACAGTAGTGAACAGATAACTCTTCGATGCAATAGTAAATAGATACTTCTTTATTGGTATTAAACAATTTCAGACAAGCGCTTTCGCTATAACTAGCTTCCTCAGGTCTATGTTTTGCTAATTAATTGAAGAGCTGAGGGGAGCATGGATCTGGCTGCTGTAGTTTGCCAACTGGTCCATGTAGGCAGTTAGGATGCTTGCAACATGGTTAAAAACCATTTCTTCCTATATACAAAACATTATGTTGATGAGCTAATATGATTAAGTATTATTTAGCCACTCAGTAGTGTAAATATTGGCTCTAGGTGATTTAGTCACATTGATACTTGTTGATATGACATGCTGATGCCATGTTAAAATGGGGAAAAGAGATCTGACGATTACTGATTTATAAAAAAATAACTAATAATGTGTAACACACCCATTCATGAGGAAATGAATGATTTGAAGCATGGACTTTTTAAGAGTCATAAAGGAGGAGCATTCCTCCATACCTTTCAACTTCATTGCTTATGAATTCTGGGCAAAGCCAAAACTACTTGGGGTAACAAAGGTCAGGATTCAGAAATGGGCCCACCCACAAGCTGTAAGGCTGTAGTATAAAAGGCCTTGTTAGCATGATCAATGAAATCAGTGATTCAGAAAAACAGCCACACTGATGAAAGACCTCATTTTCATCTGATTTGCATATACCTGAATTGCCCGGTGACTACAGCAAGGGCTAACAGACCCCCACCCTCACACACACACACCTCCGTACATCTTACATGTCCCTGATTTAAAAATACACTCATGATGTTGCCTCTTATATTTCCCTATACCTTGTAAATCTTGAATGATTACAGTCCATAATGCCAGACGTTAAAGCTTCATCCTAGTTATTGTTCAGAAAATGCATTGTGATGTAAAAAGTGTTGCTCTACTAAATCTTTGAGTAGATTAGTATAATATTTAGAAAGACTCCCTGGTGTCATCTAGTAGCCCTCCACCAGGTTTGCCTGGAAGTCTTGAGCATACCCTAGTATGTCATAGGACATTACAGTCAGTCAGTAATGTCAGACATTAGAGTTTCATTGTTTTTGTTGTGCAGAAAACGTATCACGGTGCAAGAACTGTTACTCCATTAAGTTTTTAATTAGATTGCAGTAATATTTATAAAGACTCCCTGGTGTCATCTAGTGACACCCCCTGGCTTTGTCTGAAAGTCATGAGTATACTCAAGTATGTAGCATCCCATTACAGTCAGTAATGCCAGACATTAGAGTTCCATACAGATTGCACCTTAATATGCTTCATTCTGAAAACTCTTAAGTTCAATTAACTTTATAAATGGATTATTAGTGTGCCTGGTGTCTAGTGCTCCCACAAGGTATTACAGGAATTGCTCATTGGTCAAGGGGAGCTTAGAGATATTGCAGTCACTCCCCCCTCCACAAACGCGCACACTCACTGTATATCAAACACATTGTCACCCAGTCACAAGGACAAACCCATACACACACAAACACAAAACTACCAGAGACCTATGAATTAACTATTCTCCCTGCTGTGCCCACCTAGGCAGATGCACGCACACATGCACACTCATTTGACACCTCTCATAACCCTACATACACTCACACATGCAATCACACGTACATACTACAACACTACCTGTCTGCTAAATTCCATGACATTCGCCTCTCATGTGTTCTCACTCAATGAATCCAGTGTGTGACCATGAGCTTTTGACAGAGTTAATTACCAAGGCTGGCAGTAAGGAATAACACAGCGAAGTGGTTCTGTGAAACCAACAGCTGCACATTTACTGCAGATCGGAGGAAGAGCATATGACTAATTACCACACGCTGTTCTCTCAGAATGTCTTATTAACATTTGTGATAGGTCAGAAAGACAGCCCAGCCCAGCACAGTGATAGACCTCTTCAAGGTAAGCACTGAGGTAGGACTGTGTAAGAATCAAAAGCAGGTACTGCCAGCAGTAAAAAGGGCTGATCTCTGGCAGTAACCTTTCTGACTACTGGCCAAAAGACACAAATGAGGGACAGTTCTTAAATATTACTTTAATTCATCTAAAACGTTAATGGAACAACATGCATTTCCTGAACGATAAGAAGCAAGAAACTCTCTCTGGCATTACTTACTGACAGTAATCCTCTGTGATTTACCACAAAATTATACATTTTATGAGGCACAGGGCAAAATATATAGAAAAATCAGTGAAAGGTGACAGGCATATATTCCTCCTTGGTGACACATTAAAACAGTGAGGTGGAAGTCAATGAAATGCTCGTCCCCCAGGCAAAAATCTTCTGTCTTATGGCCTTGCATGCCTTTGGAACTCCCTACCACCTTCCATTCACACCACCCCCAACCATTTTATATTTAAAAGATCTCTTCACTCACATCTAGTATCCCAGTGGGAATGCTCTTGCTCCCACCCCACATAACTAACACTTGCAAACTCCATCTTCCTTCTTCCTCTGTTTCCTCCTGCAACTTTCCTAATTACCCACCCTAACTCATACATATTATTATTCCTACAATAATCGGATTTTGTGCATTGCTTCCTAATATGTTATTATTCCTAGGTATTGTCATGAAATGCTTCCAAATATGTTGTTATTTCTCAGTACTTTTGTGCTAAATTTACCTTTAGTCTGTATTACCTATTAATTTCATCACTAGATTGTACTCACTCTAGTTTTTGTTGTATTATTTGCAAATTGTTTTTTCTTGTATGATTAACTTCTGTGTAATTGTATAATGTGTATATCTATTAAGAATAACCTACTGTAACCTACTTAGTTTTGGAGCTTTTCTCCCCAGGACTCCATTGAAAACGGGTTCATTTGGCCCAATGGACTATCCTGGCAAACCAACTGCAAATAAGTAAATAAATGCTGCAAACCAGTAAGTCAGTTCCTGTTTTTGTAAGAAGACCTGAAAGACTGCAACTTTTGAATATCTGTTCCTTTCATTCTTGTTACCTAAATGCAAAAAAAAAAAAAAAATGGGGCCAAAATACTGCAGTCATTCAGGTCCCTTCTTACACAAAGCAGATTTGAAAGATTACAGCTTTACCATTCCCTGCATTACCGTGTTCTATGCCTGAGTCAGCCTGCCACTGTCTATAAGCAGTTAATGTAAGAACACCCACAGATTCCCTTCCCTGCATCTGGATGCTACTGTTGCTTTCCTTAAGGCCATCTGAAGCAGCAAGTCATCAGAGGGTCTCCCACAGCCGTATGTTTTGTGGGTGCCTAATGCCAGCTAGCCCTGGAAAATTCAGATTATTCCACTTTGTATTCCTTTATTCATTTTTAGTATCTGCTTCATCCAATTTATGATAGCAAGAGAGTTGTTAGAACTATTTCCAGTTTGCCAGAAGGTAATTAGATATGGGTGGAAGCCAGTGACTTCAGTACTAACCATCATAATGACAATGACAACATGCTAACCACACACACAAGACAAACTCAGCTAGTAAATTGACTGGAAAACCAATTTCTGAACAGCATACTCAAGCGAGTTACCTAAATGGGAAGAATCCTATAGTGGCAAGAAATTAAAAAGCAGTACAAATATGTTGCTTCCATAACGTCCTTCTTTCCTTCCTTCCTCCCTTTCTTTCTTTCTTTCTTTTCAGAAGAGGTGCTTTTAAAGTTAATTTTACTAAAGAACTGCTTTCCTTTTTTTATTTGACATGAAAGAGGAATATTGTAGTATTGGACTGTAAAGGTCTTCCTGCCCATTTTAATGTATTAAATGCCAGACTTCTGCTTCTGTAATAAAAGGTATCTACATATCACTGAATGCAGGATGTTCAGGACCCTGCTAGGGTCCTGTCCCCTATTTTACCAGCACCAGTATTATTGTGGATGGAATGTGAGTTACTGCAGCTCTCTGAGAAACATTGAAGAGGGAGTGTTAGGCGTTCTCATTCCTGCACCCTATGCCAGTTCCCTGTTTTCTTAAACAAGAAACATCTTTATTAAATTATCACTTATGACATAGACATTCATACATTTATATAAATAAAAACAAAGCATATTGACATATTCCCAGTTGCAAACATTATACATCACTTACAATCTACCCAGTCATTGTTAGTCACATTACATAGCTTATTCAAATCTAGCCTTCTTTTAAACCTTGTTCCTCCCCTGTATGTATTGTTTTCACAATTCCCATTTTTACCTATGTCATTTGCTCCTGCCCTTTTTTAAAGAACCCAATTCCAGTTGTTTTATCTCTGTTACTATAGTTACTACTTCTAGTACAGTTGGTTTAGACTTTGATTTCCATTTTCTAGTAACTGCTTTTTTTGGCAGCCACAATAATTAAACTCAACAAGGACTTCCATGCTCAGCTTGCTTTTGATGTCTTAGGAATTGTAGAAAAGTCGCTGGCCAGTGCAAGTCCTACACCTAAAGCCATTGACACTGCTTTTATTGGTATTGTATACTGACACCTTGACAGAGGGAGTAAAGTGACCATAACTTCTACCTACTCTTATAACTGTAAAAAAGAGAAGAAAAAACCTGTGTGTCAATAAAAGTTGTTCAGAGTAAAAGCAAATGGACACACAAGGAATCCGGATGAACCACCACAAAGCTGCTAAAAACACCTTCTTTAATAAAAATGCTTAAAAATAAAGTAGGCAATATTATAATTCGGTTCTAGGATCTGAAAAAGGCAACAATCTGAAACCGCGTATCCACCCTGTGTGTTTTTTTCTTAAGTGAAAACATTCCAGAATACAGTAATATTACCTACTTTATTTAAATAAGGTGTTTTTAGCAGCTTTGTGGTGGTTTGTCCTGATTCCTTGTGTGTTTGTTCTTATAACTATATTCTGATCACTGAACTATTAATGTGGCATGTCTGTGTTGCATCAAACTAACAGATAAAACAGCTCTGCATCTGACTTTTTAGAAGAATACAGTTGCAAGTCTTGTAATATTTATACTAACTACATGGGGGTACACTGTACCATTTTAGCTGCTTATTGAATATGTTTTGCAGACAGTAAGTCAGCTGAATGGATGCCTTGGAACAGGACCTCTGGATATCCAGAACATTAACCCACATATTCTCTATGATTTTAAGCAGCACATGGGGTTCTGATCTGACTAACCTTGTCCTGTCAATTGTCCATGGAGTTTGCAGGGGATGTTCTACTTGAATAAGTGTGCTGATATCAGGGAATATATCCATATACATGATTGGTCTTTATCCAGGGAGCAACCTGTACTCTTTGGATAATCATAACTGTGTAACTCATCTGAAAATACCCATAGTCCATAGCACATGTAACTCATCTGAGAATACCCATAATCCATAGCAGATGTTAGCAGTACACAGATGTAGCTGCCATGGGTTAATCTGTATACTTACAGGTCTCCCCAGCTTTTGGGCTCCAGTAGACAAAGATGCGACAGTTGCCTTCAACCTTTCCCCCAGTTTACTTGAATCACCATTATTATTATGAAATATTTCCTTTTCCAAGGCAGTCCTTTGTTATTATTCATTTTTTTGCAATGCTGAGCCTATCACTTTTTCCAGAACTGAGCCACTTAAAACAGTTTTATGCAAAATGTCATTTCCATCAGGTCTGATAGACTGCATACTTTGCTTTGTAGTAAGAATTTTGAAATATGAATTTTAAGTTTGGATATTTTCATTCTTCATTATAAATTAACAATTTTTTAATATCAGGCACTTGATGGAGAAGGGTGAAAGCCAAAAAGTATCTTCCCTCATTAAGAAGCAAAGTGAGATTTTTGATAGACTGCAACATGAGAAGGTAAGTGTATGTTCATTTTTGTTGGATATAGATGGATTCATAATAATCTAGGCTATCCTTCACGTTATTACCCAGTGTTCCTTGCAAATTATTTACATTTTGCCTTTTTGTTTCATACTGAATATACAAACATGCATTTAACTGTGTGAACTGCATACATGATTGTCTTCTCTGCAGTGGATGTACAAATGTATAAATATGTGTACAAGCACATATTATACCAGTATGATGTAAAATATACTGTACTAAACAGAAGTCAAACAAGGTACGACCCTAGCTTTTCCTGTTTTAGTTTTCATAGGTTCATAGGCTGGTACTAGGCTATCAGCCCTAGGGCCTATACAAGCCTAGCCATAACAATTCCCTGGATATTTCTTCCCACAATATTTACTTCCCTGGACTCCTGTGTAGCAGGCTGACTGACGTGATCCCCGGGGTGAATTTCCTATCTCCCATCCAATTGTCAAGGTTCCTTCTGAAGAGGGCCAAGGAGGCGCTCTGCTTGACATGTATGGGCATTCCTTCTGTTTCTTGTCTTATCACTAGCACTGTGAAGAATAAAAACATGGTGGTATTTATTCTTTCATGCTTCACAAATACATAAAGTGAATCTGTAAATAATGCCGCTGTGCCTGTGTGCAAATAAGCAAACTATGACCGAGTGGTACTGGTTTTAGAAGTTTTCAGCCTTCTGAGGGAACGCACAGTATAGTCTCACGTATCTGAAACTGAATATACTGATATGAAAAATAGTTTAGTCATGTGCAGAAATGTCCCAGCTGTTGTGGACATGATTCACACGTATGCACTTAAATTCACAAATGTTTAATTTCAGTAGCTGGCAATGAGCTGGGAAATGCATCAATTTCTCAAAAACTTTCCATGACAGCTTCTCAAAACACTTTTAAAGACTTTAATTCACTTTGAAGGTATTCTTGTATGTCCTCCCCCTTGTCTGGCTTTTATTAATTTGGAAAAGCGGGCAGATAGGACAGTCAGAAACAGAGGAGATCTCAGACAAGGGAAACACAAACACTTTAAGAGTTCAGCTAGTGGAGGTGGGAGAGGATGGGTAATGTGTGTTCTTTTTGGGGCGAGTTCTGCTCCATTTTTCCAAATATATTTTTATAATGGAAGTGGAAAGGAAGGACAGAGTGTGTAGGGCAGGGAGTTGTGGAAGAATTAAGCTCTGTAGGCTGCCACACTTCGAGGTGTCCAAAGGGATGAAGCCATCAGTCTCAACCTGTGAAGTAGTCCATAGATGGACAGTGGGGATGATCTATCCCATACCTGGGTCAACTGCAGTTGAGGAGCCCTTGCTTCCACTTAACCTCCAGAAAAAAGAGCAAAAAAGGAAATGAGGAAAGAAAAGTGAGAGGGAGGGAAACAGCAAAATGACTCATACATTACTTTTACAAAAAATCATAACAGTAACATTTTTATTCAGGAATGTTAAACTGCCACTCATGAAATACATTGCTGCACTTTCTTAACAGTAAATAGTGGAAACTGATGGTTCATATTCAGCTCTTTTAAACTTCAGAAGTATTCATATTTGTAATACTTAATTTCCTTTAACATAACTGAGTAAGTATTTTAATACCCATAATGAAATTACATATCCATCACTACACCTGTACTTACTGACTCTCACTATGTCTGTGTTTACTGTCCCTCACTATATATGTACTTACTGTCCCTCACTATATATGTACTTACTGTCCGTCACTACATCTGTACTTACTGACCCTCACTATATCTCTACTTACTGTCCTTCACTACATCTGTACTTACTGTCCTTTACTATATTTGTACTTACTGTACCTCACTACATCTGTACTTACTGTCCCTCACTACATCTGTACTTACTGACCCTTACTACATCTGTACTTACTGTCCCTCACTATATATGTACTTACTGTCCGTCACTACATCTGTACTTACTGACCCCCACTATATCTCTACTTACTGTCCTTCACTACATCTGTACTTACTGTCCTTTACTATATTTGTACTTACTGTCCCTCACTACATCTGTACTTACTATCCCTCACTATATATGTACTTACTGTCCCTCACTACATCTGTACTTACTGTCCTTCACTACATCTGTACTTACTGCCCTTCACTACATCTGTACTTACTGACCCTCACTATATCTGTACTTACTGACCCTTGCTATATCTGTACTTACTGTCCCTCACTACATCTGTACTTACTGTCCATCACTACATCTGAACTTACTGTCCTTCACTACATCTGTACTTACTGCCCTTCACTACATCTGTACTTACTGACCCTCACTACATCTGTACTTACTGATCCTCACTATATCTGGACTTACTGACCAGTTACTCTAACTGTAAATATGATAGGTGGCATTCTGTCTTTTAAATAATTATTCCATTTCATTTAATTTTATTTTATATGTACTTCTGTATGTTCTTCTTGCTGGTAAACCATACTTGTGAGGTTAAAGAACCAGCAATTCCTGTTACCTCAGGTACCATGCTCATTTATACTCAACCTCACCTAGTGCTGTGATAATAACCGAGTACAGCAGAAAAAGGAAGGGATCACTGATACTGGTGTGCAGAGTGCATCAAAAAAGTGCAGTATTTCCAACTGATATCTCTGAAAGCTTTCCTCATATAGGATTGACTAGACAAAATAGCTGCACATGTTCTGGTGTATAAACCCCAACCCCATAATCCTGTACTTTTTATCCTATCTTGCATAACTTTTTTTACATTAGTAAGGGAAATATGTAACTCTCTCTAAATGTAATAATTTACCTAAAGCATGAGCATAGGGAAATAGTAATGTTTCCCATACTGCAAAAATGTTATGTATGTCTAAAATAAGGGAATGCTTTGCAGCTGAAAAGAAATTGGTAGCAGGTGGTATTCATCTCCTGCACTGGATACATTCAGATGCAACAAATACCTTTGCTGGGGGAGGGTGACTGAAGTATTGATTTACTTATTGATGAAAAGTTTGTTGCTATGGCAACTTTGAATGTAGTCATCATGAGGGCGAGTCTTGCAGGTGTTTTTTATGCTTGTAAAGAACTTTCAAGTGTGTAGTATAAGCTCAACTGAATTACTGCCATTACCATTCACTTTTGAAACATGTATTTTAAATTTATATGATAATGAAATATTTCCATCATTTCACAGACCTCCAAAAATGTCATTCATCAGGACCTAAAACATTGTAGTTTGCATTAGTGCAAACCTAATGAACAATATGTAGTTCAATAAGTCCCCCCCCAAAAAAAAATTATGTGGGTGCCTCTGAATGTATTTTTCTGTAGAAGATGAAAAAAGTTATGTAAAATCCAATATAGTAATCAATAACTTTTTACATAAGTTACAGAAAGGAGCTGCAATGGCCCTTTGTTGTACAGCATGTAAGTAATAAATAATAATGCATTCCTCTCTAAAAATTTCACCAAACTGAGTTTTGGCCATGGTAATATAGCACAAGTAATAACATCAACAGCAGGCAATAGTAGCATTAAATGATTGTTAATGAACTGCAATTAATATTTGTGTTTGTTTTAACAGGATAGTTCGACAGGGTCATGCAAGATCTCCTTTTCACTGGAGGCCCAGGGAGAAAAGCTCCACAATACAATGTAGGATAGACAATTAATAATAGATATAGACATTAAACATTATCCATATGAAAAGGGATGCTTGCTTTAAATTAGAAAATATAATGACATATAATAATTGAATTAAAAATTTTTAATTTTATGAGACGAGATAAGAAGGCAAGGAGTGCACGAGTAAGGAAGAATGAATGGCTGAACTGAAGAAACAGATAGGATAGCATGCAGTGTAGATGGCTGGAAAAGGAAAACAGCAACAGAAGAGGATTATGGGAAAGCTGGCTCAACCTAGGGAACAGTTACAGGAACAGAGCAAGGAACTATATAGAAAGTCTTGTAGGTTATCTTTAAAGATCTTGCAGGAGGCAACTTAATAGTTATGTGGAATGAATTCCACATATTAGATATATATGTAGAATAAAAAGAACCCCACACTGGAGTTGTGTGATTGTGTAGCAACAAGAAGATTATTATTTGTAGAGCCAGAGTGCACCATTGAAGAAGGGAATCGAGGCAGGGATATTTCAGAAAACAGTAGCATGTTATGGGCTAGCTTTGACTGAGAAAAACATATATTTAGATGCAAGCCAGTTTAATTTTCTGAGGGCTAAACAGTGATGAGAAGGAATAGGACATATTAGCACAAATGTAGCAACCTTTTGTAGCACTGCTGTAGTTTTTGTAGTTGGAATACATTAATATCAATGAGGACAGGTGAGGCATAATGAAGACTTGTCAGAAAATAGGATGTAGAAGTAGTTTTACACAACTGGGCAGCAAGTAAGTTGTAGACTTTGTATAAATGCGTAGTGTGTATGTTGAGTTTTTTGACCATGCATTGGATGTATGTATCAAATTTAAGTTGATCATCAGGACTTCTGGTATGGTGCTGGGCAGGTAAGTAGTGTTTTGACTGAACTCCCCTTACTTCAGCAGCAAGGTAAGAAGCAAAGTTGGTAAAAGAAATTTTATGAGTTTGAAAAACTGTGGTGGATGTCAAAAAAAGGAAAAAAGAACTCAGGGAAACAAGAAAATATGCACAAAGCTTGGAAAAAGAAAACTTTTTAACAGGCCAGCAATGTACGGTGCTCCTCCCCATGAGACCACATGGCAGTAGGAGAGATGGCCAGTGTAGAAGAGAAGCTGCATAAACTATATACTAAGGTAATAAAAATAGGAGAATCTTTACGACCTACATGAGGAAAAGTGATAAGAAAATTATGGAGATGGAATCAGCTTCGTCTCCCAGCTCAGATGATACTGAGTAGATGGAATCAGCTTTGTCTACCAACTCAGATGATACGGAGGAGATGGAATCAGCTTTGTCTCCCAGCTCAGATGATACAGCAAAACCTTAGAATAGAGAGTACTGAAATGTCATCTAGGCTAGTGATATTGGAAGGGGCCTGAGAATAGCTAGAGGGGAAAATTATGAATAGATGGAAAGAGCTTCAGTCTGCACAAGTAATAAGGAAGCAGACAGCAATAAAACAAAAGTATTTCTCAAATAAT
Source organism: Protopterus annectens (assembly GCF_019279795.1). Taxonomy (NCBI): domain Eukaryota; kingdom Metazoa; phylum Chordata; order Ceratodontiformes; family Protopteridae; genus Protopterus; species Protopterus annectens. The sequence goes on along the minus strand of NC_056750.1, from coordinate 326,349,850 downwards.
CATACATTGAAGAAGATATTAGCACTTGGTAAGTTGGTCAATACCGAAAGTAAGGGATCCAAATGTTGGGACAATAGTAAAGGTCCCAGAGAGAAGAGAGGAGGAGTACATAAAACTATTACGAGAAACTTTATAAAGCTCATTGAAAGATGACATCTGATACCAGGGGGCTGTAATTACATAGTTAATCAGAAGAGGATGGACTTAAGAAATAAAAAGAGATAAACAAATGAAGGACAAAACTCCGGAATGGAATGGACGTCCTATACTGACATTGATGGTATGAGGGAATGAAATAATTAAGTAATGGCAAGGTGTATTCATTAAGATGCTGGAACTGAAAAAGCTGGCTAAATCATGAAAACAAAAGCAGTTATATAAGTAATACCCAAAGAGGGTGAAGAATTGACAAATCCACAGTCTTATAGATTAATAGTAGTTCAAAGCCATGATTATAAAATATCCATGGCCGTTATAGCAGAAAGAGTAGCACAAGTAATTGCCCCACCTCAGAAATCATGATCATTGTGGCTTTGTTTAAAACAAACATTTGTTAATGTTCATTTAGATAATCTTACATGTAAACAAGCAGAAAAACTAAAAGCATAGCTAGTAATGATGACGTACACTAGAAATATTTATGCAGAGTATTACTAATTGGATTTCTGCAATCTGTCATACAGTTGTTACAAACATGTATGAAGACTGTGAGGTGAGAATTAAGTGAAATGGGAAAGTACAACACAGGGAGGCATGCTCTCCTCCTTTGCTTTTTTGTCTTGTACTTGGAGCCTTTGGCTTATAAGATATGTCAGTCTGACATAGCAGGGTGGCCAGGCATTATTAAACAGAATAAATTAACCATGTTTGCAGATATCCTGTTTTTGACAGAACTTGATAGAGACATTCCAAAACTTATGGAAGCTTTAAGACAATTTACAAAACTAGCTGAATACAAAATTAATGAAGACAAAACTCAGACTCTAACACTAAATAATGCTGCCTCAGTCAGGATAGTTCAAGAATTTCCAAGTCTCTGGGATCATTATAACCTGAAATACAGATGACTGTACTGTGATTTCTGCAGAAGCCATGTTGCTTACGAGAGTAGTTTGATATTTTAGAAGAAGTTAAGAATCTGGTTATGGGTACAATGTGCTAAGATTTTGGAAAGATATGAGTGAACATCAGTGGTGCAGATATTTGACATTTCTGTGGAGGTGCCACCTTTATGAAGAGGAATTATAATGACTGCTTCTAGGATGTTGGCACAGTGTTTTCAGATATGAAGCAGTTTATTAGAATGGCAACTGGATAAGCAAAAGGTTTAGCAGCAAAGCTTTAAATATTTAGCAGGGAGGTTGTTGGGTGCCAGAGTCAAGGGTTTGTTTAGTGAGAAGATTATGGATACTTTTGGGTAGGTACCATGTTGTAGGGTGAAGGGGGTGGTATTTCTAAGATGGGTAGATTGGTTGGAGTTAGTTGAGGAGAATGATGTGTTAAAGAAGCCACAGTTTTGATGAACCAAGAGTTGAATTCAGTAACTATATTTTGTTTTTTCAAGTTAGTAAATGAGTTTGTTTGTCAGGATTTGCTAGGCTTTAAGAGATTATTGATAGATGAACAGATGTACCTTGGATGCCAGCTTTGGGAGTGTTGAAAGGAAGAACAGTAGTATATTTTGTCAGTCAGGATTAGATTTTAAGAGAGATCATGGGGTTGCCTGTAGGACTGGAAGAATGATTAAATCCTAGATCCCGTGCTTCATCTCTTTGTTGCATTATAGTCTTCTTTCTGGTTTTACCCGTGGTGCTGCATTAGTTTTGATTCTTGTTTTCCTAATTTGAGTGAGTCTGTGAAGTATGTTGAGTAAGATAGAGCTGAATTTGTCAACTGTTTGGTCCAGAGGGTAAAATGTGAGATGTGACCAATTACATTGTGATAATAAGGAGAAGGATGTGTTAGGATTAAAGTTCTATGCATTCAAAGTGAAGCAGAAGTTAGTGACTACATGTGTAGTGTGAAATGTAAGGGCAGTGATTGCTTAAAGTGTCAAGGAGTTTACCTGAATTGGTTATTTTATATGGTGCATTAGTTAACGACCAAGCAAGGGTGGTGTATTTGTTTCTAAATTTATGGAATCTGTTGGGGGAATTTATTATCTGAGTAAGCCCAAGCAAGATCATTGTTGCTACATGGGAGCTGTGTTTGCTGACATTCTGGTCATTCTTGAAATCACCTAAAACGAGTGTTTTTTGAGTTACATTAAATGTTAGCCAGGACAGGATATATTCTGTAACAGAAAGCTTAGGTTGGGTGGAATATATAAGGTTACAATACAATACAGATTTTCTGTTGAGTTTTAAGAAGCTTATTAGTAATTCTGTTTTGGAGAAGATTGATGTTTTGTGAGGGTATGCTGTCTTTCACATAGCATGAATACCATGAAGAACAGACAGTACTTTCTGAGGTAGTAGTACCCACTGTTAAGCTGTACACAGGGGTAACAAGTGCGCAAATATCTCTTAGCTAGCTCTTGAGACAAGCAAGGCCTTGTCTGTCCAGAAGCAGCACCCAGGTTACTGCCACTGAGAGTCATGGTTAGAGTGCTACAGGGTATTATGAGATGAAATTCACCCAGATATGGGAATGGTGGATGGCAGAGACAATGACATGATGATGGTCACGTGCAGCATGGTTGTACACACAGCATCCATGTCAGCCTTCTTCCACATACTAATAAGGACTTGCCAGACATGCACTGGGGGCAAAGCTAGCTGTGAACAAGGGAATGTCTGCATGCATGATGGATGACTAGGCTAGACACCATGTGTATTCCAAGAAAATGCTGCAGGCATTCATGTGAATTCCCCTAAGAAGAAAGCATTAGGGATCATCAGACTTTCCATATCATGAGGGAGAACGTCTCTGTAAAGGTCTAGGTCTCACAGCAATATTAGGTCAATATAAAGAGGTTCCCCGGCTTTCAGGAGATCCCATCATCTGAGCAACTGAGCTTCAAACTCACATGTTAGTGTTTGTTCTCAATCTCTGGGACCATCATAAAAACTGTCTGTGGGGGACATTGTGTATGACACCTTCTAAATGTAACTGAAATTTTAAACGTCAGAAATACAGAAGTTTTTCAACAGGAAGACACTTTGCAAATAAGCGTATACAGCAGCACATCACATCTCCACATGAAGAATGCTGTATTTGCTTCTTGTTCCTAAAAGAAATGAAATGGACAGCACAAATGAAAACACCCACACACACACACACACACACACACACACACACACACACACACACACACACACACACACACACACAAAAAAAAGAAAAAGGAAAGCAAACAGTTGCAGCAATTACATAGTTCATGATGGAAATCAAAATAATTTTCCTCTAACAGTTAAGTATTCAGTAACACAGCAGTCAGGTACTTAGAGTATATATCCCTAACCTTTTTACACAACACCCGATCCTTTACAGTTCTAATAATGTCTGCCAGGATAACTAGCAATTGTGTCATTGACCACTGAACATGGTACAAATAATGATAGCTAATACTATAAGATATATATATATATATATATATATATATATATATATATATATATATATATATATATATGTATATATATATATACAGTTGTGTATATGTTTACAAATGTCTGGTGTACAGCTTGAGTTGAGTATTATTTTTGTAAGTTTACAATGTCCCATAGTAGATGCCATGGCCCATAGTTCTAGACTATGCAACCACCATTTCAGCTGCACAGCCACATACTGTGCTTGTGCCTGCTGGAAAGGTTCCTGTGCTGCTGACTTGGGTGGCTACAGTCACTTTAATCATTGTTATGACAACTGATTGTGGGAGCTGCAGCACCACTAACAGTGACTGGCTTTGACAATTACACACCAGACTAATGCATGGCAATGTTATACAAAATGCAGTGTTCAGTAAACAATCTAAATGCAGGCAAAGCCTCATACTGAAGTGCCCTCAACTCATCCAGTCAATAGAAATGGGCTTTGAGCACACTTAAATACAGCATGTCTGCAAAAGGGCACTGTTAACGTGGTCCTCAGCAGCTCCCTGTGGGTTAAAGACTGGTACCATTAGTCAAGGTTCAAGTGGGTAACCTGCTTCACCTGGAAAACAAAACAGGAAGGGTCACAACAAAAATAAGGGGATTACTCAATACTACCTATACAACTGTCTAGATAGAGAAATAGCCATGATTAACATTATAATAGTTTTCACTTGCCAGGTAGGTTACTACAGGAATCTTATCATGCAGGAAGAGGCAGTAGCTTGAGTTTGTGTTTCACATGTGAGAATCAAGGGCACTGATATGTTAGTGATGCATCCCCCCATGCATTTAACACTACCTGGCAGCTGATGGAATGATAGCCCTTCCTGTTAGGGTACCTTCCCCTGTGTTCCATAAGGGGCCCTTATAGCAACATGGGTGTGATCTGTCACGCCAAGCACCACAGGAAGGTGTGTCATTTCACAGAAGGTATGCATTGTCCTGATTTGGTCCTGTGGCAATCCTGGGTAGTTGATATGCTTATCCATATATGCTGAGAGTATAGTGAGGAAATGCTGCATTATCCCCAAGGCAGAAGCCTTTGAGATACCCAGTTTGTCCCAGTTTGTCTCTGAAAGGTCCCTATGGCATGTATAGCAAGGGTATATATACCTTCATATAAACAGGTATAGGAAGTCCAATCATTCCTCCAGTTCTTGTTTGTGGGCCATACAAGTTCACCAAAGCCCCTATCTTATCCTTGTCCGCTCTAAACCTGTCAGGTAACTCCTGTCCGGCAAAGTTCACGGACACAACTGGATTATGCTAATGATCTCATTTGCTGGTGAAAACCATGCAAATGAGGTCAATTAGTGATCCAGTAAGCAGGCAGGCATCCGTGGCAGAATAGTGCAGCATGCAGAAATGTATTTGGCTACTAGCCCGAATACATTTCTGGAAAAAATCAAAACGGAGGCATGACAGCTCAAACTAAAACATGTATTATAATCCTTAGGCATGCCAATGGCCAAATATATGGCCATTGACATAGAAAAGTGTTGCAAAATTATAAAAATCAAAGTTTATTTTTTTTGCCGATCTCAGACGTTTAAGTATATGGCAGCAGCGTGCAAACAGGATTGTGCCAAAAATAAAAAAAAATGTGATAGGCAATTTTAAGTGAAATCTGCATTTTGCCATTATTCTCTATGGCATGCAGCATCAAAACAACAGCAGGAAACAATGGTTGCTAAGGGGAAAGGTTCTGGTGTAGTGCTGTAACTTGGGACTAAGGCAGTGGGGTATGCTAATCAGGGAAGTTTACTGAATCACAAAAAGAAGACGTGCTAAACTGCACCTAACCGTGTAGGAGCTATAAGGCAGTGATGTAAGCAGGAGAAGCAGCTGACATGAAAAGGGTGTGTGTCATGCTTGGTGTAAGCACATTGGAGCTCCATGGCTCAAATCTGACCTTAGCTAAGCACAGCTAAGCAAGGGGGTGTGTCTGAGGCTGTATTGACTTATTCCATGAAATGAAAAGCATATTCGTGTCCAGGGGAGGCCTGTTTCTTATTGTTTACCTTAGCTAAATGGGTTTGTGTGGTGCACGCCAGGTCTAAAACAAACAAAGAAAAAAACGGAAACAGCAGGACTGTTTACATTTGGGCACCGGGTTTGCGCACCGCACCTCAGGACTTAATAGGAGTGGAAATGGGAAGGGAAAAAAGGAAAATAGCAGAATACAAGCAATCAAATACAAATAACATAGCTGGCAGGTGGAATGCATCATAGTCAGCCAATCATACAGGCAGCATCTACAGCACAACAGTATAACTATGCAGACACCTACCAGTCTGGTTTTCCCCACAAACTCTGCACCATTGGTGTACACATGTAGGGGAATTTTAACCAAAAAAATGTTAGGGGCTGCCATTGCTTTTATCCATCAGTATGTGCTAGAGGCTGAGGGCAGTGAGGAGGATAATGCTGACAACTGCCACAGACCGAGGAGGAGGAGGAGTAGAGTGTTCAGACCCAGGGTAACTCACCAGGGACTACATGATCTGGAGATAGTAGAGCACCACAGGGTGGACAGAGACATACTTCAGCAAATCATTGAGCTGTGCCGGCCTCAACTCAGACCCAGAGACAAAAGAGGGGAACTCATACCAGTGGATACCAAGGTATGTGTAGTCTTAAGAATACAAGCTACAGGTACTTTCCAAAGAACTACTGGGACATGGGGATCTCACAGCCATCTGCATTCAGGGTACTCCTCCAGCTCCTGAATGCCATCCTACCACATGCCGGTGACCACATTTACTTCCTCAACACCATGCAGAGAGGACCCACGATATGCATCTCTTCCACCGTGTAGCAGAATACCCAAGGGTACTGGGTGCGATAGACTGCAAACACTTCCAAATCAAAGTACCACCCAGTGAACAGGGTAGGGTCTACATAAACTGCAAGGGCTTCCCCTCCATCAACTTCCAGGTTGTGTGCAATGCCCAGGGCATTATCATGAATGTGTGCGCTGGCAGCCCTGGAAGCTATCACGACTCCCACATCTGGCATTCATCCCAGCTGTACCAGGCATTTACCAGTGGGGACATCCAGTATGGCCATCTGGTGGGGGATGCTGGCTACGCACTGGAGCCATGGATGATGACACCCACTCAAGAATGCCATAATGAGGCACATGCACAAACCAGGATCATTATAGAGCATGTGGGATACTCAAGTCACGGTTCTGCTGACTTGACATATCTGATGGAGCCTTGCAGTACTGTCCAGCCACATGTGCACACATGTTCATAGTATGTGCCATGCTACACAGTATGATCCTGTGGAAACAGCTGCAGCAGGAACAGCTTGGGGAAGGGCCACACAGCCCCCCCACCATTGCCAAAGTCCCCACAGGCATAGAGGGACTCAGAGGAGGAAGCCTCCGAGCCTGCACCTGCACGTAGATGGAGGTGTGCCCAGTATGCCCACGCCTTGGCAAAGAGGCAACGCATAGCACACACACTGGCACTGTAGGGACCCAGGGACTGACATCTCTCTCTGACTTGCACACACAGTAAAATGGATGACACACACACATCACATTACTTGTAACTTACCATGTATAGACAGTGTACTATGTGCATCCAACATAGGCAGCCCTCAAGCACTGTCCTCACAGCTGCTGCAGGCACAAGGTAAGTCAGTCTTAACAATAAATGAATGGATTAGTCTGTTTTGGTAGCATATCTATAGTAATGCTGCATGCATGCAAGGGAATGAGGTGGCCTACTGGGATAGCAACAGACAACTGACAGCTATGTGGGACACTAGGAAATGTCTGCACAATACTGGGTTCCCCACACTATTCAGTATCATTCAAGGTGACAAATCCCACCGCAGTATATGTGGGGGGAACAACTAAGGGGTATCATAGGTCACATGCATGGATGTCACTGTGGGGATCCCATACACACCCCAGACTCACACAGCAGGTCAGCTGTAGAAAATCATAAAGGAATGTCTGGCAAAGGCCCACACATGGCGACAATGATGGAATACCCCCTACAGACTTGCACAGTGATATCACAGCAGGCCTTGCATTTGCAGTAAGGCTCTGAAGGGTAAGAAGTCTGAAATTCAATTGTATGCCATTACAATCTAATCTGTGGTCACTAGCGATATGCCTCTATTCTCCAGGACAGGGCACAATACTATGCTAAATGGAACCAAAATGTAAAGCCAATATCAGCACAGTCTGTGCAAATGAGTACCATTGACAGGTGTGCCCCCCCACACCCATATTCCCATAGAAATGCAGTAACATTTAAATTTGTAGGGTAATAGCAGCAGAGCACACATTGCCAGGGCTGTCCCAATCAACATGATAACTTTTTGCATGTCCATAGTATTCAAGGGTCATTTAGCTATGCATATGTGTGGGGAATACTGTCAGGATGTGGCCAGCAACTTCTCATGGCTGTTGTGTCCTAGTGGCCTAGGTACAGTACTATTGTAGACAGGGACATGTTCCACGAAATGCAGTGCCAACCATTTTGCATGTCAGCTACACTTATGGTGGGAGTTGTACATACTGTCCAGATGTCAATATCCATTACTGCTGGGAAGCTGGACAGGTCATGTACAGGGTGTCACACATATGAACTGTACACAGGTTGGCGTAACCTACACAGTGCCTACCATACCTCCCAGTTGTACAGACCTTTTGCAGAATGTATAGAAGTTTGCATCATATTTGTGGTGTCTTTATTCCGAAATAATAGTTGTCTGGCAAATCATTGGCAAACCATGAAAGTCTAAAGTCAGAAAATAATGATGGATTGCAGTGTATCAGACTTCATACCCTACAAAAAATGCATGCTAATGTAAAATATGTTATTGTATCACCCTTCCAGGTTTCTAAGGCCAATAGTTACAATGGTCCATATATTTAGGCCTTTATCACCCAGTTACTCAGTGCTTTGTCCAGATGTCTGGCTCATATGCATAGAGAGGTATGGTGCCTAGTAGCATAGCAGTGCATTCTGTCACTTATCATTGTCACCCCAGGGGGGTCCACTGACTGGCAGCCTGGGAACATATGATTGATAGAACGCAATAATGAACTACCTTGCTAAAGATGGTCTGCATCAGTCTCACATGGCCTACAAGCCTCTGGCAAAGGCCCATGCCTCACCCATAGTGCCTTTATAAGGAATGTCATGGGGTCCATACTACCAACATAACACAGTCAACAAAATGCAAATATAAGCCCATGCTGATAAATGCTAGTGGCATACCTCTCAACCGGACAAAGCCATACATAAAGTGGGAAAAAGGCCCAACTATAGGGACACATTTGAAATATTGCTCTCATAATGTTAAAAAGTTGATAGAATAACAGAGGGGGTGTGTAGTAGCATGGATGTCATGAAGGGTGTGAAGTCTGAAACTCTAATGTTCTGTCATTATTCCCTGACTGCAACCCTGAGTGATTTGCAACAAATGTGCTAGAAAACCACAACACCGACCAGATATATGAGGCATGAATCTGGATAATCTGTGAGAATCTGTAGAGTTGACAGGTATGGCCACACCAGGATATGATCTTTCAGGTAAGAAGAATACTGCACAACCAGGAGATCCCCAGCCAGTATATCACCAAGGTGCTGTACATTTTACACGCTTCATCAGTCAGTCAGCTGTAGCCACACCTCCCAACTGGCCAGATTGTGCAAGAATGTCTAGCCTTTACCTCATAATATAGGTCTGTGCATCATCCATCTTGTATTTCTCTGGTAAATAACTGTGATGATTCAATTAAATTTGTCAGCAGGTAATGACACAGTACAGCACAGTGTCAAACATTACATATATCAGAAAATGTCTGCTATAGCAAACCCTGTAAGTCAAGCAACTCATACATTGATAAGAGCAATAATTCCAGTACCCCCCTATATTTGGCCCATTGTTTCCTATATTGGCAGGCTATCTCCAGATATCTTACACAAACAGGTAGCAAGGTATGGCTTTAGCACCCAACACCCCAGACTGGTGTACTACTATCCCTGGAATGGATTCCCACACTTACTATAGAAGGTCATACTGAGCATGCTTCTACACTTAGAGAACTGAAGCCCATGTTTGAAAGCACATCGGACTATATACCTCTGTACTGTGCAAATGTCTTTGCATACACACAGCTATGTAAACCTGTCTCCACACACACCCATCAAACAGAATTACCCACAGCCAGCTGTAGGTGGTACATATGTGGTATATCTGCATCTGTTGCATGTGATACACACACACACATATATGGGCAACATATTACAATATGTGAAACATACACACACATAGACATGGAGAAGAGCGGGACAGACAGTGATAAAGTGAGACACACAGGGAGATACACAGAGAGTGAGTCATACACAGGGATACCCTGAATGGCATAGAGTGATGTCCTGCTGCAGACAGTTGCATACCAGTTGTAACCACTGGCATGTGCCAGCATGAAGATGAGAGTCATTGTCTGATGGTACTGAGGTGGGGATTGGAATATCACATCACCTACCTTTGTGTGTGTCTGTAGGTCTAAGTATTATGATGCCTTACCCACCCAGTACACTTTCCATTTCCCTACTTTGCAAGATCTGCTAAAGTCATTCACCTTAGAAGTACATTTGGACTGGCTTCAGTCCTATAAGCTCTATAGCGCGTGCGATAACTGTGTAACACTGTCATACAAATAACTAGATAGGTAGGGGTTCTAATCACAATCCTGGCATATGTAAGTGTGTGTGTGTGTGTGTGTGTGTGTGTGTGTGTGTGTGTGTGTGTGTGTGTGTGTGTGTGTGTGTGTGTGTGTTTGTAGGAATATGTCTTTTAGTCCATTCCCACCCAGTACAACTCCCATTGCCCTACTTCACAAGATCTCCTGATGCCATTCACTGTAGAAGTACTGTTGGACTGGCCTCTGACCTATAAGCTCTGTGGTGTGTGCAATCACTGCATAACACTATAGTACAAATAACTATTTAGGTAGGGGTTCTAATATCAGTCCTAGCAAATATAAAAGTGTGTGTGTTTGTAGGTTAAAGATTTTGAGCCCATTCACATCCAATACACTTCCCATTACCATACTTTAGCAGTTCTGCTGATGTTAGTTACCTTAGAGGTACCTTTGGGGAGCCCACAGCCCTACAAACTCTGTGGTGCACGTAACACTATAGTACAAATAACTAGTTAGGTAGGGGTTCTAATCTCAGTCCTGGCAAATGTAAAAGTGTGTGTGTTTGTGTATGTGTGTCTGTAGGTTAAAGATTTTGAGCCCATTCACACCCAGTACACTTCTCATTGCTTTACTTTAGCAGTCCTGCTGTTGTCAGTCACCTTAGAAGTACCTTTGGGCAGCCCACAGCCCTACAAGCTTTGTGGCGCATGCGATAATTGTGCAACACTGTAGTACAAATAACTAGATAGGTAGGGGTTTTAATCTCAGTTGTGGCAAATGTGTGCGAGTGTATTTGTGTTTATAAGTGTGTACATCTGTTGGTTAAAGTACTTTGTAGCCTTTCTCACCAAGTACATCTCCCATTGCCATACTTTACAAGGGCTGGTGATGTTCCTCACCTTAGAAGTACCTTGGGATACCCTTCACCCTATAATCTCTATGGCACATGAGATAAATGCATAACATTGTATTAGAAGTAACTAGACAGGTAGGGGTTGTAATCTCAGTCCTGGTAAGTGTGTGTGTGTGTGTGTGTGTGTGTGTGTGTGTGTGTGTGTGTGTGTGTGTGTGTGTGTGTGTGTGTGTGTGTGTGTGTGTGTGTGTGTGCCTAAGAACAGTATCCTGTGGGTGTGTGTTTGTGTGTGCTTGTGTATGAACCATATCCATTGGCGGTGGGTTTTGCAATTTTTTGCTGTGGTCCACCCAGTACACATCCCAATATCCACTTTACAAGGCTCACTGTTGTCATCCACTGTAGAGGTAGCTGTAGACACTCTGCAGCCCTATCGGCTCTGGGTCCCGTGCAATAACTATGTAACAGTATGGAATAAATAAGATAGGAAGGCCTTCTAATCCTTGGATACCATTCTCCACTCAGGAATCATAGACAAACACACTCAGCTAGGCATCAACCCCTATATCACTAGGTGGCTTGCAAACTGGCTCACAGATAGACCCCACGGTGTGAAAGCAGTGGATTCCATGTCAGATTGCTGACCAGTCATGAGTGGAGTCCCACAGGGCTTGGTTTTGGGTCTTCCTCATATTCGGGCTCTATGCCTCTGAAGTCCAGCCCAACACAAAAGGACTCTGGCTGACAATGTTCACAGATGACTGCAAGGTGAGTGCTATTATTACCTCCCCACATGATGTTGACATCCTGCAGAAAGGCCTCATTGAGACCTACGACTGGTGTCACAACCCTGGAATTAGCTCAGTGCCAGAAAATGTGCCGACATCTCCTTTGAGAACAACATGGTACCCATGAATCACCACATCGATGGTAGTCCACTGAACATGGAAGTCGTTATAAGAGAACTGGGAAATAAGGTTGACAGTGAGCTCTATGTTGACCACCACCATACCACTGTGTTCAGAAAGTCATCCTATGTGGTACATCTCATTACAAAAGGTGTTTTATTCAGGAAGTAAGAGATC